>NC_081556.1:102563456-102755125 GCF_963082655.1 Stomoxys calcitrans | reverse complement strand
TCTTTCAAGCAGAGGTCTGTGCCATTATAGCAGACGCAGGAATAATGCTGGTAAAGTATCTGGAAATAAAAATATGTCCATGAACATTACATTAAGGAACTGGGGCAAACTTTTCAATAAGTACTCCTCGATTCAAGTTTAAGCTCAATGATAAGGGCCTCCTGTTTGAAGGCGAGTCCGAAGGGTGTGCCTTAGTGCGACACGTTTTTGTGGAGACATTTTTACATGACTGCTATTCCAAATGGTACAGCATTTGGAGGGGATAACCACCGATGAAAAATTTTTCTGATGTTCTCGCCAGGATTGGAACCTAGACGTTTAGCGTTATATGCGGACATGCTAACCTCTGCGCTACGGTAGTGGAGATATACCGTCGTCATAATTGAGAATTTATCCGGACAGTAAAGCGACTCTCAAGGCATTAGGTTGGAGGTGGGTGAGGTCGAGGTGTGTGGTGGATTGTTTGGAATCCCTGGATAGGCTCCGGGTCCACGATGTGACGTTAATATGGGTTCCCAGATACCAAGGTATTCAGCGGAATGAAGGGGCGAATAAATGCGCGAGGATGATTTCGTTTGCTTCGGGAGAACCAGTCACCGGTCTTGCCTACGTGTCATTTGTCGAACTACTGAACATAGTAGATGAGCTGGTCAGAGAGGTTATGAGAGAGGTATGGAGATGGAACTTTGAGGGTGGTTGCCGGACCGCTAAGGCGTCTGGCTTGCCATCGATCGGAGTAGGACGAAGGAGTTACTGGCTTTCGGTAAGGGGTTGTCGACAACATTAACTGGGGTCATTACCGCACACTTTGCCATAGGCCGTATGGTGGCGCTCATGGGAATATCGCGCTATGACTTCTGCAGGAGTTGCCTTCATGAGGAAGAGAAGGAGACTATGGATGGTTGCCGGACCGCTAAGGCGTCTGGCTTGCCATCGACCAGAGTAGGACGAAGGAGTTATTGGCTTTCGATAAGAGGTTGTCGACCACATTGACAGGGGTCATTACCGCACACTTTGCCATAGGCCGTATGGTGGCGCTCATGGGAATATCGCACAATGACTTCTGCAGAAGTTGTCTTGATGAGGATGAGAAGGAGACTATCGGGCACTCTGCTCGTGTCCGGGTCTGCAGAGATGCAGGCTCTCCTTTTTGGGGACCGGTTCTTCTGCGATTTGGGTGATCTTTCGAACGTACCTCTGGAAGATCAGCTTAGATTAAGGAACAGAATGGAAGGTTTCTGACGGAGGGAGCGATAAGATCCGGTGGAAGTACATACGTGCTTGCGGGAGGGAAAGGCTTTTCACCTGCTCTGGTTCTTCAATCTTCATGTTTATTGTACTGGTGTATAATCTCTGAACATGATCCGAAGTCTCACTTCTTCTTGTTTCGTTCTCTTTCTTTTTATACCCACCACCGACGGATGGGGGTATATTCATTTTGTCATTCCGTTTGCAACACATCGAAATATCCATTTCCGACCCTATAAAGTATATATATTCTTGATCAGCGTAAAAATCTAAGACGATCTAGACATGTCCGTCCGTCTGTCTGTTGAAATCACGCTACAGTCTTCAAAAATAGAGATATTGAGCTGAAATTTTGCACAGATTCTTTTTTTGTCCATAAGCAGATTAAGTTCGAAGATGGGCTATATCGGACTATATCTTGATATAGCCCCCATATAGACCGATCCGCCGATTTAGGGTCTTATGCCAATAAAGGCCACATTTATTATCCGATTTTGCTGAAATTTGAGACAGTGAGTTGTGTTATTTGGTCAATTTGGCCCAGATCGGTCCAGATATGGATATAGCTGCCATATAGACCGATCCTCCAATTTAGGGTCTTAGGCCCATAAAAGCCACATTTATTATCCGATTTTGCTGAAATTCGGGACAGTGAGTTGTCTTAGGCCCTTCGACATCTTCCGTCAATATGGCTGAGATCGGTTTAGATTTTGATATAGCTGCCATATAGACCGATCCTCCAAATTAGGGTGTTAGGCCCATAAAAGCCACATTTATTATCGGATTTTGCTGAAATTCGGGACAGTGAGTTGTGTTAGGCCCTTCGATATCCTCCGTCAATTTGGCCCAGTTCGGTTTAGATGTTGATATAGCTGCCATATAGACCGATCCTCCGATTTAGGGTCATAGGCCCATAAAAGCCACATTTATTACCTGATTTTGCTGAAATTTGGGACAGTGAGTTGTCTTAGGCCCTTCAACGTCCTCCGTCAATGCGGCTCAGATCGGTTCAGAATTGGATATAGCTGCCATCTAGACCGATTCTCCAATTTAGGGTCTTAGACCCATAAAAGCCACATTTATTATCCGATTCTGAGAAAATTTGGGACAGTGAGTTACATTAGGCCCTTCAACATCCTTCGTCAATTTGGCTCAGATCGGTCCAGATTTGGATATATCTGCCATATAGACCGATCTATCGGTTTTAGGTTTTGGGGCCATAAAAAGCGCATTTATTGTCCGATGTTGCCGAAATTTGGAACAAAGAGTTAAGTTAAGCCCATATATTTCTGCAATTTGGTCCAGATCGATCAAGATTTGCATATAGCTGCCATATAAACCGATCTCTCGATTTAAAGTCTTGGCCCCATAAAGGCGCATTTTTAATCCGATTGCACTGAAATTTGTGTGGTATATAGTTCAGATCGGTTTATTTTTAGATGTAACTACTAAAAAGACCAATATTTCGTTATATATATATCCGAGGTGGTGGGTAACCAAAGTTCGGCCCGGCCGAACTTAACGCCTTTTTACTTGTTAGGCTATCAAAATGGGCCAAACTCCCCTAAGAGTAAACTGACCTATGGCAACCCTAGGGTTGCCCTATCCTAACTAGGGTTTAAACTCGACTAATCGTTATTCGATTAATCGATTACTTAAGAGCTACCTAATCGAATAATCCAAAAATAAAAACAAATGTACATCCTAATCCTAACCTTAGCTTGTTTTACGACAATTTTTCAAAGAAATTTTGCCCCAATTTCATAAAAATTTTGTCTTTGTAGTCTTTTGCTAGAGATAGTGGTAGTAGTGAAAAGTAGGAGAGAACTATTAATGCGCGGGCAACACTACCACCATCAGCATTGCTATGGTTTACTTGGGCTTTTACACCCACAGACATTCCATCTTTGTTGAGACGTGTGTTGACATAGTACAATGATTGTGAAGGGGGGTGTTTGCGATGGTGTTGTAGGTTTGCATTGAGCAAATACCTTTGTTTATACATAATTTAAAAGCCATAAAAGGGGTGACAAGAAGGCGACAAAATTAAATATTCAACCACAAGGATAAACAAACACTCTATTAAAAGCAATATTAAAAAAAAATGTTGATAAATCTTTTTTAATATGCCACAGAGGCACGGACAATTGTTATGAAGCTCCCTCTCTCTCTCTCTTTCTTTTCGTCAAGTGATGTGAACAACTAGAAAACTTGAATTGATGGGTAACTGTTTAACAAGTCCTTGATATGTGACGAATGAATTTCAAGGATTTTGATAAGCTTAATCTCTTTTCACCCTTTTGAGGTTTAGTACAATAGGTGGTAATGGTAATAGGTTTTGAGTTATCTTTAAGATGGGTATTTTTTTTACGACACTAAGTGTGAATTAAATCTATTTGTCATTGCGTTTGCCTAACACATAAATGTGAGGTGGGCTAAAAGTTTTCTGGAGGGTGCTTAGCCCACGAACTGTCTTGGAGTGTAAGAAGGAGATCAACGCCTTCTCTGAGGATGGCACGATCCGTATTGTTTGGGTGCCGGGCCATAGCGGAGTAAGTGGGAAAGAAAGAGCAGACACTTTGCCAGTGAAGGCCAGAGGACTGCCGTCAATAACCTTTCTTAACCAGAAGCCTTTTGGGTCGACGCAGTCCGAGTTAAGAGTGTGGGCTACAAAATGCATGTAATACTGTGGAACAGCGAAACGGTCGGCAGGACGACTAAAATCCTATGGGGAGATATGGATTGTGAAAAGACAAGGCTATTACTGAAAGTAAGCAAGCAGGAGGGCAGTAAAGCTTTCAGTATCATAACAGGACACCTAGGACTATGAGTTCACTTATGCAAAATCGGTGCGGCAAGTGTTAGTATGTGTAGGCTATGTAGGGAAGTTCATGAGACGTTGGAGCGTTTCTCATAACACCGACACTGAGGTGGGGGACACAATTTGAGACATGAACCAACTTAGGGGAGTGGTATGGACAACAATTAGCGGTTTTGTAAGTAGCACGGAATGCCTGACTAAGATTTTGTTTTTCGAAGTTGCTTTTAGCATTTACAGCGCACAACAAGCCTATTACAAGCTAAGGTGTATGTGGCCAGGGGCGAAATTTTTTGAGCTAATTTAAATTCTAATGAAAGGAGAAACCGGTTTTTGACTTCAATAATTGACAAATGAGAGAGCCAGTAAAAATTTCTTAAAATTTCAACGAAACTGTGGCCCATTTGGCCTTAAAAATGCATTTCGGACGAAAGTTATTATGGGAGCTATATCTAAACCTAAACCGATTTCTCTGATGTTTGAGTTGAATGACAACTCAACTCAAACATCAGAGAAATCGGTTTAGGTCTAGATTAAACACCCCAAGAAAACTTTTGCAAAGATCCGGCTAACATTTTAGCTACTTCATCCCTGATTAACCATACCGATTAAAAGATATAAATGGGACTGATATCTGAAACTGGACATACTCGGTTGCCCAAAAAGTAATTGCGGATTTTTTAAAAGAAAGTAAATGCATTTTTAATAAAACTCAGAATGAACTTTAATCAAATATACTTTTTTTACACTTTTTTTCTAAAGCAAGCTAAAAGTAACAGCTGATAACTGACAGAAGAAAGAATGCAATTACAGAGTCACAAGCCGTTGAAAAAATTTGTCAACGCCGACTATATGAAAAATCCGCAATTACTTTTTAGGCAACCAATAATTTGAGAGATTATGCGCGCAAATTGACCATATTGTGGCTACAAAAATCATAAAAGAGCTTATCGAATAAAAGATATTTACAAGAGCCATATATAAATCAGGAGCGATTTCAGTAGCTTTGGTCCCTAGGGCAAACCATGTGCAAAATGCTATGGTAATCGTACGACAAATGCAACCTGTACCTTGATTGCAAGAAAAGATTAGAAAACGGATAAAGGTTAGGTAAGAGTTCCAGTCTTTACAGACTCACTTAGACAATTTTTAAGTCCATTGTGATACCACAGTTGCGGCAGACCAAAGCCTCTGGCGGGTGTCGAACCTACGACCACCACTCTGGCAAGCTATCAATTTGCTTACCGGCAAGACTGACAACGGATATAATGAAGTCCAAAAATTCCAATTTTTCTACCCTCCACCATAGGATGGGGGTGTACTAATTTCGTCATTGTGTTTGTAACTCCTCGAAATATTCGTCTAAGACCCCATAAAGTACAATACATATATTCTTGATCGTCATGACGTCTTAAGTCGATCTAACCAAGTCCGTTCGTCTGTCCGTCCGTCTGTCCGTCCGTCTGTCCGTCCGTCTGTCCGTCCGTCTGTCCGTCCGTCTGTCCGTCCGTCTGTCCGTCCGTCTGTCCGTCCGTCTGTCCGTCCGTCTGTCCGTCCGTCTGTCCGTCCGTCTGTCCGTCCGTCTGTCCGTCTGTCTGTCTGTCAAAAGCACGCTAACTTTCGAAGGAGTAAAACTAGCCTCTTGAAATTTTGCACGAAAATTTTTTTTAGTGTAGTTCGGGTGGGATTGCAAATTAGCCATATCTGTCCATGTTTTGATATAGCGACCATATAAACCGATCTTGGATCTTGACTTCTTGAGCCTCTTGAGGGCGTAATTCTTATCCGATTTGGCTGAAACTTTGCATGAAGTGTTTTGTTATGACTTCCAACATTTGCGATAAGTATGGTTCAAATCGGTTCCTAACCTGATATAGCTGCCATTAAACCATTCTGGGGTCTTGACTTCTTGAGCCTCTAGAGGGCGCAATTCCTATCCGATTTTTCACAAATTTTGCACGACGTGATATGACTTCCAATAGCTGTGCCAAATAAGGTTTAGATCGGTTCATAACCTGTTATAGCTGCAATATAAACCGATCTGGGATCATGACTGCATGACCCTCTAGAGGGCGCAATTATTACCCGATTTGGCTGAAATTTTGTGCAATGGCTTCTCCTATGACCTTCAACATACGTGTCAAATATGGTCTGAATCGGTTTGTAGCCTGATACAGCTCCCATATAAACCGATCTCCCTATTTTACTTGTTGAGCCCCTTAAGGGTGCAATTCTTATTCAAATTGGCTGAAATTTTACACAATGACCTCTACAATGATCTCAAACATTCAATTTAATTATAGTCCGAATCGGACCATAACTTCATATAACTCCAATAGCATAGCAATTTTTTTCTTTTAAACTTTAATTGCCTAATAAGAGATACCGGGAAAATAACTCGACATATGCAATCCATGGTAGAGGATTGCAGCTAAGGAAGTAATACTACGCCGATCGATATTCTTAACAATGGGTTTAGCTCGTCTTCTTCGTAGTGTTGCAAACAAATGCACAAAGTTCTTAAACCCTGTTTCACAAAAGTGGTGTAGGGTATAATCTTTAAAATAACCTCTCCTATTAAATTTATTTACCCAGGGTGCGTATGATTACTTTTCGACAATTATACCCACAGTCATACGCCACCAAGGTCATAAATACTTGGAACAATTTTGCAAATTTAGTCGTCAATCGTTGGAGGCCACCGTGGCCCAGATGTAAGCATGTCCGTCTATGACGCCAAACGCATGGGTTCAAATCCCGGAGTGAATTTCCAAAAACTTTTCAGCGGTGGTATTCCCCTCACTAATGCTGGCTACCTTTGTGAGGTACTATGCCATGTAAAACTTCTCTCCAAAGAGGTGTCGCACTGCGGTACGCCGTTCGGACTTGGCTATAAAAAGGAGGCCCCTTATCATTGAGCTTAAAACTTGAATCGGACTGCCCTCATTGATATGTGAGAAGTTTGCCCCTGTTCCATAGTGGAAAGTTCATGGGCTAAATTTGCTAATTTGAGGGGCGGAGATGGAAGGGGACGAATGTTGAGGGGTGGAAAGAGAGGAGAGGAGAGAGTGGAAAGAGTAGGAAAAGAGGAGAGAGAAGAGGAGAGAGAAGAGGTGAAGAGAAGAGGGACGAGGAGGTTGAGGGGAGGATAGAAGTGGGAGAAGCACGAAAAGAGGGGAGAAGACGGAAAAGAACGAGTGGAGAGGGTGGAGAGTCGAGGAGTGGGAAGGAGGAGTGGGACCACAAGGGCAATAACAACCAGGATGGTAAGGTGCGAACAGTTTTGGAGTTTAAAAAGGAGATAAACGGCATCTCTGAGGATGACACTATCCGCAGTGTTTAGGTGCCGGGCCATAGCGGATTGTGAGGGAAGGAAAGACCAGACGATTTGGCAGTGAGAGGACTGCCGTTAATAAATATGGTTAACCCGAAAGCTTTTGGGTCGGCGCAGGTCGTGGACGATAAACGCGCAAGTAGCCCCGCAGCAAATTTACAAAAATATGATTATTTTGAAACAATTTTTGCCCAAAAGGGGCATTTTGGGGATTTTTGTAAAAAAAAATTCGGGCAAAATTTGTTTTTGGTGTTTTAGGACACTTTTACATGCAAAATTCGAAAAATATTAATGAGTTATCCCCTTTCGTTTTTATACCCACCAACATAGGATGGGGGTATACTATTCTAGTCATTCCGTTTGTAATCCCTCGAAATATTGATCTAAGACCCCATAAGGCATATTGGGTTGCCCAAAAAGTAATTGCGGATTTTTCATATAGTCGGCGTTGACAAATTTTTTCACAGCTTGAGACTCTGTAATTGCATTCTTTCTTCTGTCAGTTATCAGCTGTTACTTTTAGCTTGCTTTAGAAAAAAAGTGTAATAAAAGTTTATTTGATTAAAGTTCATTCTAAGTTCTATTAAAAATGCATTTACTTTCTTTTAAAAAATCCGAAATTACTTTTTGGGCAACCCAATATATATTCTTGTTCGTCACGACATTCTGAGTCGAACTAGTCATGTCCATCCGCCCGACCGTCCATCCGTCTGTCGAAATCACGTTAGCGGTCGAATGCGAAAAGCAAGCCGCTTGAAATTTTGCACAGATACTTAATATTGATGTGGGTCGTAGGGGGTTGCAAATAGTCCATATCGGTTTAGATTCAGATACGCAAATTGGAAATTTTTCCCATGAACATTTCATTAAGGAACAGGGGCAAACTTCTCACATATCAATGAGTGCAGTCCGATTCAAGTTTAAGCTCAATGATAAGGGGCCTCCTTTTTATAGCCGAGTCCGAACGGCGTGCCGCAGTGCGACACCTCTTTGGAGAGAAGTTTTACATGGCATAGTACCTCACAAATGATGCCAGCATTAGAAGGGGAAAACCACCACTGAAAATTTTTTCTGATGGTCTTGTCAGGATTCGAACCCAGGCGTTCAGCGTCGTAGGCGGACATGCTAACCTCTGCGCTACGGTGGCCTCCAGATTCAAAAATAGCTCCCATATAAACCGAACTCCGGATTTGTTTTCTTGAGCCCCTGGAGACCGCAATTTTAGTCCGATTTGGCTGCAATTGAGCATATAGAGTTTTTTTTATGACTTTCAACAATAGTGCTTAGTACGATTCAAATCGGTCTATAATCTGATATAGCTTCCATATAAACCGATCTCCCGGTTTGACTTCTTGAGCCCTTACAAGCCGCAATTTTTGTCCTCTTTGGCTGAAATTTTGCAATTAGTGATCTGTTGTGACTTTCAACAATTGTGTCAATTACGGTCGAAATTGGTCTATAACCTGATATAGCTCCCATATAAACCGATCTCCCGGTTTGACTTCTTGAGCCCTTACAAGCCGCAATTTTTGTCCGATTTGTCTGAAATTGAGCCTGCAGTGTTTTGTTATGACTTTCATCAACTGTGTCAGGTACGGTTCAAATCGGTCCATGACCTCATATAGTTCCCATATAAACCGATCTCCCGATTTGACTTCTTGAGTCCTCACAAGACGCAATTTTTGTCCGATTTGTCTGAAATTGAACCTTGTCTCTAGAAGGCGTAATTCGTATCAGATTTCAAATCGGTTCATAAACTTTTTCTGATTTGAGCCTTTAAGGGGCGCAATTCTTATATTTGGCTGAAACACAATGATTTCTGCTGTGACCTCCAAGCAAGTGGCCCGACTGGATCAATTTCCCATACAGCTCCCATATAAGCTTTTATCTTGGTTTGACACCTTGAGAAAACCTTGGAATTTATTGCTTCACATCTCATTATCATTTTTTAGTTTTTGCATTGAGTAACCGTGCGAAGAATTTCATACATGCGATCCACGGTGGCGTGTTTATAAGATTCGGCCCAGCCTAGTAATGGTCAGTCAACTAGCAGTTACAATAGTATTGGACTTGGTATAGAATGTCTTCCTCTCGTTGCAATTTGGTTTATTCATGACCTTCATTAAGGAACGGCAGGAATACTTCTCTCATATCAATGATTGCTGTCCGATACAAATTTTGAGCTCAATGGTAGGGCACCTCCATTTTATTGCCGAGTCCAAACGGCTTTCCACAGAGCGATAACACTTAAAAGAGACCATTACGACCATCGAGTATCCCAAAATATTTGGCGTCACATTTGACAGCAATTTGCGATAAAGTCAAAAGTAGAAACAAGGTCCTCAAGTCACTTGCCGGCAGCACTTGGGTTTAGACAAAGAAACCTTGCTGACCACGTGCAAAGCAATTGGCAGGTCTGTGGTAAGTTGTGCAGCGCCAGTGTGGTCTCGTCAGCTCTGTGACAAGCAGTGGAATAATATTCAGATCTATCAAAATGCCTCATGTGGACCAGCTCATCAGGATATAAAGATCATTTTAGTGCGATGATAGACAGCATGTATTGGGTTGCCCAAAAAGTAATTGCGGATTTTTCATATAGTCGGCGTTGACAAATTTTTTCACAGCGTGTGACTCTGTAATTGCATTCTTTCTTCTGTCAGTTATCAGCTGTTACTTTTAGCTTGCCTTAGAAAAAAAGTGTAAAAAAGTATATTTGATTAAAGTTCATTCTAAGTTTTATTAAAAATGCATTTACTTTCTTTTAAAAAATCCGCAATTACTTTTTGGGCAACCCAATAGTTACTGTCCAAGCAATACCTTTTGGGCTGTTATCGCAGAGACCATCCAAATCATCATCTTGTGTATAGATATCCACCGCCCAGAAGCCTTAACATAGATCTACATGATGTAGAGCGTGAGGTTCAGCGCTACAAGAGAGAACCTCTAGATCAAGCGGGTCTAGACAACAATCATGCAGACACTGTAGCGGTAAATAGCTACCGGGTGAATGTAGTCCTTGGAGACCGACCGTCTCCCATTTCACCTAGAGAGAATTTTTGGTTTGATAATAAATATTCAGGCTAAAGCTAACAATGTGTCCTTTTTTCTTTAAAATCCATGAGTATTACAAAAGCTTTGCCTAAAATTTTTGTTATCCACTTGTGTAGTGTACAACCTGGCCTGCAGCGATGAATATTATTTTTCCTATATACACTTTGGGATTAATAGTTTTGTGTTTGCAAAAAAGAACACGTATGCTAATCCCCATGTTACGAATTGTCCTTGAGGACATTGACAACAACTTAATGGACTGAAGAGAAAAACTTAGTTTAAAATTTTTTGAATTTTGTATGCAACTAAAAGAAATATTTTTTTTTGTTTCTTTCTTCTAAAATGTATGCGAAATTTTCAACAAGAAATATTAAATCCACAACTTGGTGTCGTTGACACAATAGAACCTCATATGTCAGTGTCATAGTTGTACAAATATACACACCCACTCAACTAAGCCATTATTATCCTCTTTACATTTGTTATGAAATCATCAGGCTAAGGCCATGGTAAAGAAATCGAAAGAGATCACGTGATGTATGTGTATGCATGTGTGTGAACATAAATACATCTGTCTGACCGTTTCCGGAATTTTGCTCCCATCATCAACAAAGGACAATGGGGAAACAAAAAGGAAATATGAAGGAAACCAAAAGGAGATAAACGACATGAACCAAATATAACACAGACTATAGGAAAATAATGCAACCAGTGTTGCTGCTTTAGCAATTTTCTTTAAAACTTTTGTTTGTCATAGAAAAAGGATGGGAGAGTTAACTCAATTGTTAGCTGTGCTCAAGGTGCTCAAGTAGTTGCAATCACGCAACAGCCTTTAGAGGTGAAAATATTGTTTTGAAATTACCCTAGGGAAAATGGGACAGGTACCAAACCTGTTACCAAATTAAGCGACTTTTTAAAAAACAATAAAGAATCTCAAGTCATAACTTATGGTATGTGTCATGTGACAGTTAACAAATTTGCAACACTTTATACCCACTTAATGTTGCGACATTTGCGAGGTACAATGTCATGGATGGTCATTTAAAACACTTTCCCCAAAGAGGCAAAAATGCCCCTTATCATTGAGTTTAAACTTGAATCGGAAAGCACTCATTGATGTGTGAGAATTTGCCCCTTCTCGATTCCTGTTGGTAATGTTATGCCTAGGGTAATGTTCTCATTAGGGGTTCAGAAATTTCGACTCAAATATGGATATCAAATTCACGCTGCACTTCCAAATCCTTTTAATTTGAGCCCCATATTGCCATGACCGGTAAATATGAACCGTTTGGGGGGTTTTTTGGGCTGGGGCGGCCACCGGCACTTTGCACTGAAAATAGATATCAAATTCGTTTTTTATTCCCAACGCAAATGAAGTTCAGTTTAGGGGTTGCTTTAGGGCGTACCCCAAAACACTTGGCTTCAAAATTGGATATTATAATCGTTTTCTACTCTCAAATACCTTTCACTTGAGTCCCATATTGTCATAATGGGTCAAATAACCCATTTGACGTATCTTTAGGAGGAAAAGCGCCACCTAGACCTGAACGCAAATTTTAATGTCATATTCGTAATCTACTCCCTAATACTTTTCCTTTGAGTTCCATATAGCCATGGTCGGCTAATATGCCCATTTGGGGGTATTTGGGGGTGGGAGACCTGAGATTATTTGGACCTAACGTTTTATGCCATATTTGTAATCTACCGCCTAATACTTTTCATTTGAGTCCCAAATTGACATGAACTTCAAATAAATCTGTTAGGAGGAGTTTTGGGGTTGGGGGCCCGCTGGCTACTTGGACCCAAATTTTAATACGATATTCGTTTTCTGGTCTCCAATACCTTTCATTTGATACCCTTATTGTGCCCATCGGACCACTTTCGGATATGGGTGCCGTTTTTGGAATAAAGGGGAAGGTCCGCCTCCACCCGATATCTAAAAATTATATATCCAATGGTTTCATCCAGACAAACGTACACTATCTATGAAAATTTTAAAAAACTCGGTTCAGTCAAGTATCATATAGTCATAATGGGTCTAATGGCGTTTTTAAGGGGTGGCCCCCTACACTTCGATCTGATTTTGTATGCTAGATTAGAAATATATTCCTGAATACATTTCGTTTGAGCCCCATATTGAAATGAACGTGCAATATGTCTGTTTGGGGGAGTTTTGGGGTTGGGACGGCCCGATGGGTACTTAGATTCAAATTTTGATACCATATTCGTATTCTACTCTCCAATACCTTTCATTTGATATCCATATTGTGCCCATCGACCCACTTTTGATTTTGGGTTGTGTTTTTGGCATTAGGGGGAGGGTCCGTCCCCCTTATGATACCGAAAAAGTATATAGCATATGTTTCCTTCCACACCAACATACACAATATTCGAAAATTTCGAGAAAATCGGTTGTGCCATTTTTCAGTCTATACGGAACAGAGTCCCATATATCCGTGATTGGCTAATGTGCCCATTTTGGGCGTTTTTGTGGGGGTGGAAGTATAGGGGGTCACTATACTTCGACATGAATTTGTATGCCAGATTCGTTATCTATTTCCACATTCTTTTCATTTGATACCCATATTGTACTTATCGGTCCATTTTAGATTTTGGATGGTGTTTTTGGGGTAAGGTTAGAGGGTCGCCCCCTTCCGTTATTAATAAATTACAAAGCCTATTCCTTTTTCCAGACCATATTCGTTATCTACTCCCGAATACCTTGCTTTTGAGTCCCATATTGTCATGACCGTCAAATAAACCTATTTTAAGGGGTTTTGGGGCTGGGGCGGCCCCCCAGGTACTTGGACCCAAATTTATATTATGAAATTCGTACTCTACTCTTGAATACCTTTCAATTGAATCCCATATTGTCCGGATAGGTCCACTTTTGTTTTTGGGTAGTACTTCTGGGGTTAAGGGGGAGGGTCCGCCCCCCCCCCTCCCGATGTCAAAAAATTATATATCCGATTTCCCGAGAACTATACAACAATAAACACCTAGTGTACCTTTTATTAATCGCAACAAATTGTTTGCACAATATTTGTAGCCTCCACAGTAAATTTACTAAAAATGCCGATTTCGAGACTATCTTTGCCCCGGGGTATTTTGGGGGTTTTTGTAAAAAAATTCGGGCAGAATTTATTTTGGTTATTTAAAGACATTCCTTATGCAAAATTAAAAAAAAATAATAAGATATTTTTATTCGATTTTTTCTTAAAAGTTTTTTCAATTTGTATCAGATTCAATTAGGTTAACCTTAACTTAACCACGTAGGTCAAACAACCCTGGTAAAGAGAAAAAGTGCATAGAACTTCAAAAATTTAGTCCAAGGTGGAGGGTATAGAACATTGAATTTGGCCTGGCCAAAATTAACATTCAATTGAGTTGTTAACTCTCTAAGATTTTCTAAAATTTCGCTACAAAAATATTTTCTTCACAAGGCAACCCTGACCCTGACCCCAACCTCAAACCCAATAACTTGGTATAATTTGGTGAGGGAATGCCATTGTTATGTTATTGCAATTTGAACTTGTTAAAAATTTAAATAAATTTTCAAAACAAAATTCTTGACATTTCCCTCTCTGCTATTAGAGCTCCTGTTTTCATTTTTTTTTGGCTGCTGGGCCAGCCACTGCAAGTTGAATGTTAACCACATCGTTGTTCCCCATGCCAGCCAAACACGGACGCTGATGGTGTGGCATGATAAAGAGAATTTGTTTTCTACTTTCTTCACCGTATATTAAGCAGCTTTGGTGGAGGAAGGACGATTTTTGGACAACTACTGACAGTCGGAAATTGATATGCAAATTTTGAAAAAGCAAGCGTTTAGTGAAATTATTCAAATTTAATTCACTGACCTGCAGTTGACAGAAATGAAAGTTTCAATGTCATGCAAATAAGGCTTAGAATTTTTTTTTTTTTGTTATGCATATTGACAGGCAGAAGGGATTTGAATGTGTAGCATATAACGTTGGTCGAAAATGGTTGATGTTATTTTGGGGCATTGATCAAGGAACTAGCACGCAATATCTCCGGCCTTATTGCTCGTCGGTGGGGAGGTTCGATGTGCTTGAATGCCACGGGTACCACTGTGCCACATATAAATCTATATTTGTATGCGTGCTATTTAATTAAGAAAGGAAGGAAAGGAAACGGACAGTATAGGAACATAGGAAACGGAAAATATAGTTGAATTGACAAGTTGCCAGAATAGAAAGAAAAGTGGTAGAAAGTTTAGGATCATGTAAAAGTTGCTGAAAGAAAGATGCAACAAACCATATCAAAAGACTTAAGCAACAAGATGTTGTGTTGCCACTATTGCCCACCCGACCATGGTCAAAACAATCCATTGCCATCGGATTTATTTTCTATGATTTAACCCCTTGCATGCATCCTACAAGCTTTACCCGACCCTAGCAGGAATCAAACAGACGTATTTTCAAGCTCACTTAAAATTCATCATATTATATTTCAATAAAAATTCAAACAAACAATAGCTCATTTTCGTACCCTAATATACATGGAGAAAAGAATACAAAAATTAAATTAACATTCCTAAATATCTAGAAACCAAACTAAATTAAAAAAAAATTATCTAAATTACAAGGAAAATTTTAGTTTAAATTTCATAGGTTCATTGTAAACTTGACTAATTGTTTGAATCAAAAAAAAAAAAAAAAAAAAAAAAAAAAAAAAAAAAAAAAAAAAAACGGGAAAAAACAATTGTATATATTAAATTGTAAATAGAAAATTTAGTTAATAAATATAATCCCTAAAGGAGAGAAATTTAGTTTAATTATATATATATATATATATATTTTTTTTTTTTTTTTTTTTTTAATTCGATAGCAAAATTTTTAACTAGGGAAATTTTGATTGATTTTCATAATTAAATTTAAGAGAGAAACATTTTTTTTTTTCCCCTCTTAAGTTTTTTCCTTCTTTTTTTCTTTAGTTTATAAGGAAATTAGATTACTTTTAGAATTGAGAAAAAAATATATATATTAAACAAGCATATATGCAAAACCACAAAGTGCAAAAGAATTGAAAAAAAGTAAACAAAATAAATTCAAAATATCACTTTTGTTTTGCTTGTCCATAAAAAAATGCATTTGGTTGCCTTTCTACAGTACCAGCAAGAAGGGTCAATATGAGGGTAACCATATTAAATCCATTACGCAAGTTTAACATTTAAGAGAGACATTAACAGATTTAATCGTATCTCAAAATATTTACTTAATTCATATAACAAATCCAAAATCTCGAATTTCACAAAAAAAAAATTTAGTTAAAACATTTTCTTTGATTTCACTCTCATGGCCACTCTAATACTGCATACCTTAGATCAATTGCAGAACAAAGCATAGGCAACAAAATAAAAAAAAGAAACAAAAGTCATTGACTTACCAGCTGCTGACGGTCTCTCGTTGAAAGTACTTCCAATGATGTTTGGCCGGCTGCGCTGCTAGAACAAATTTTTAAACAATGTTGCCCTGGTCATGTTGCTAAACAGGTTGATCAGTGCAGACAAAAAGAAACAAAATGTTGCTAGAAAAAGAATTTAATGTACCAAGGAGAAATGTTGCCAACAGTGGTGAAAAAAAACAACTAGTCAACATGGCAATAATTTTAACACCATTTAAAAAAGTGACACTAGCAACATTTCCACAAGATCACCATCATCAGTAAATTTTAGTATAGGAGTTTAATGATCATTAAAATATTCAAAAAAAAAAAAAAGAACACTAGGCAATTTCTTGTTGTTGTTGCTAATTTACCCTGAACATGAAGATGGTGATCTTGAGAGCCAACGGGAATATTTTGCAATTCTTTTTTTATCATTAAATTCTTTTCAGACTTAATATTTTGCACTTAATTTTCGTTTTTTTGTTGTTTTTTTTTTTTTTGTTACACTTTCATATGATTTGAATACAAAAAATAAATAAAAAAAAAAGAAGGAACAAATTATACTACATAAGAGTATAAATGAATTAAAAATGGCAAAAAGAATATGTACGTATCCTTAGTTATAACAAAAAAAAATGTATATGACTTTTGAACATAATTTCACTTCACTTAACGTAGAGTTTTCTTTTTTTTTTCAAAGGTGGTTTTTGATATTCTAATGATGCTTTTTCTATGCCAAACAGAACTTCATTTGTATTGTTGTACACTATTTTAACAGGTTTTCTACATAATTTCATTAGCGTTTCTTTTACAAGTTTATTTTACCCGGCCTTTTCACACTTTTGGTGAGGTTTTTGGTAAATTTTGGCAACTTTGGTAATTTTGCCATGGACTTTGGCGAATTTTTTTCCTTTTTCACCCACATGAAACATTGACAAACAGCACTTTTCCTCATCGAATTCCAACCAAAAGCATTTATTAAAACGATTTTTTTCTTCCTTCTGCCGACGGACAATTGACTTTGAACAAAGGGGTATGCGATGCTAACAACGGCGATCAAAGAGAACTGATACGTTCGTGCAATTAAAGACGATGGGAGAGGCAAATTTGGTTGAGCTGCGGCAACAGCTTTATTGATGATAGGCCTTTTTGATTTGGAATATAAGAGTTCCAACGAGAAATCTATACGCCAGAAATAAAATAATATGTTTTTGCCGTAAAAATTAAAGCCAAAATTAGACAACCAGAAGTTTATTATTGTGAAAAAGATATAAACTTACTAATTGAGGCTAAGGTTAGTCAAAAAGAAAACTTTAAACTTTTGAACACTTTCACTTAGACTTGTAATTAAAACTTATTCACGGTGGATGACGAAACCAAATGGCAGAGTGCCTCTATATTCGGGCAATCGAAACCTTGGTAATGCCTCAAATAACGGCTTGCATTCCAGGAAAAAAGTAGAAATTTAACCAATAAATGACGTGAAAAACGTCAACACATTGATAGACCAGTTATCAAATAATCTGGCTATAATAAGACAGATGGCGCCTCTAAGTTAATAGAAATAGGAAAATCAGTTAAATTTTCAAATAAAATTTGGTAAGTTAACTACAATCAGTGCAAGCGCCACTACAAATCCCCCCTGCCAAAGTCAGACTTTGGGGGATAGCCTTTATCAACCAAAGCTGATACCGCTTGCACTATGAAAACATCACTGACGTATATCCTTGGCATGGTAAACACCTACCAAATTTCCTCTCAAATCTTCTAATTCGTAGTAACAATTTCCTAATTTACGCCGAATGCGAGCCTTGAGAAATGTTGGAGCCAATTTTGCGTTGTAGCCGTGTTCGAAATTGCTCTGTTTAAAGTTTCGACGAAAGACTTCCTGGCCTTCATCATAAGTTACCTCTCTGGAGCGTAGATTGTAAGATTTTTCGTTTCTCTCAAACTGTCCATTCATCAACTCTTTAGCCCTGTTACCCATAATTGCTAGTGAATCATTCTTGTCAAAACGAACCGTTCTGTCCTCCAGCATTTCCAACTGACGTAGAACAGGATAGATGGACGCATTTGTTACCATGTGTTGGCCAAAGGTGAGAAAATAAGGCGATGTCCCTACTGCCGAATGAACGGTGGACCTCAAAGCGCATCCTATACTACTCAGAAGACTATCCCAGTTCTTCTGATTCGGTGATACATAGGATTTGATAGCAGCTAATACTGACCTATTTACACGCTCCGAAGCGTTCGCCTGAGGTGCATGAATTGCCGTGAACACATGGTTTATATTATATCTTTTCATTAGCTGGCTAAACAAATTCGATTTGAACTGAGACCCATTGTCAGAAACGACTGTTTCGGGGACACCGAATATATGGAACAATTCAGTTTCTAAATAATTTATAATAACCTCAGATGTAAACTTCTTAACTGCCTTTAAGAAAGGAAATTTACTATAATGGTCTAAAACCACAAAAATGCCTATATTTCCTGATTTAGATCTAGGGTAGGGACCAAGGAAATCAATATAAAGTTTTTGAAAGAATCGCTGCGTTTCTGAAGTCTTACCCATTGGTGGTCGTAGAGGTTGGCTAGGATGTTTGCTGGATTTACATACCTCACAGTTGTTTATATAATTCCTGACGTCTACTGCCATATTTGGCCAGAAATAAAACTTACGAATTTTATATAAAGTCTTATTGATTCCTCCATGAGATGATAACGGATCATCATGAGCTTTTCTCAAAACTTCTAAGACCATATCGCGGGGAACCCATAATTTCCAGGACAGATCGTCATGTATTTGCTCACCAGTAGCATGCTCCATTCTCCTATAGAGATACCCATCCATGATCTTCAAATCAGGCATTTTGTCTAGACTGTTGCCTACTTTCTTTAATAGCTGTTTATACTCAGCAGATTTAAAGCAATCTGAATTTATATCAACAAAAAAACCGCTGTTGTTTTCTGAAGCAGACAGACTTTGTACCTCTAATGCGGACTGACTTTGAAATTGGGAATCGGAATGGTCCTGTGTTGTCAACGCAGATATATCAAGAGCTGAAAGGTCATCAAAATTTACTCTGGAAAGTGCATCTGGGACTATATTTTGACTACCACGCCTATGTTCGATTTTGAATTTATAGCCTTGAAGCTTTAATGCCCATCGAGCTAACCGAGTGCTCAGATCGCTTTGGGACATGAGCCACTTCAATGACGCATGGTCAGTGATGACGGTGAACTCATGTCCTTCCACGTAAGCCCGAAATTTTTTGATGCTTAGCATTGCTGCCAAACATTCTTGTTCGGTAACAGAGTAATTGCGTTGGGCTTGGTTGAGTTTCTTTGACATAAAGGCGATTGGAAACTCTTCACCCTCCGCGTCTTTCTGTACCAAAACTCCTCCTATCCCCGTTCTACTTGCATCACAGTGTATAAAGAACGGCTGTGAGAAGTCTGGACTGTGCAGAACCGGAGCGGTGCTCAAATGGGACTTTAAGGCTTCAAAAGATCGCTGAGCTTCGTCAGTCCAAACAAATTTACGTTTTACTTTAGTTAAGTCGGTCAAAGGCGTGGCAACCGAAGCATAGTCTTTGATGAATTTGCGGTACCAACCAGTCATTCCTAAGAATCGGCGGACCTGTTTGACTGATTGAGGGACGGGAAAATCGGTTATTGCAGACACTTTGTCTGGGTCGGTACGAATTACACCATTTCCTACTAAATGGCCTAGGTATTTTACTTCTGATACGCAAAAATTGCTTTTTTCCACATTAATGGTTAAACCAGATTCTCTGATTCTCTTCGCAACAAGCCTTAGTACTACAAGATGCCTTTCAAACGAATCCGATATGATCAATAAATCGTCGAGGTAAACAAACACCTCCGTCCTGAGAGCCGGTGGTATAACTTTGTCCATCAATCTGGACATAGTTTGCGGAGCATTACATAATCCAAACGGCATTACCGTATAGTGATACAACGGCCTCCCAGGAACGGTGAATGCTGTTTTCTCTCTTGATTCTTGATCTAAAGGGATTTGCCAAAAGGCATCCTTAAGGTCTAAGGCTGTTATATATTCCGCCTTGGGAAGACGACTTAATATTCCATCAATTTGTGGTAAAGGATATGCGTCCCCTACTGTGACAGCGTTCAATTTGCGGCTGTCTAGACAAAGCCTATTTTTACCGGGCTTCCTATGTAATACTACTGGTGAGGACCATGCACTTTTAGACTCCTCTATTACTCCTAACTCCAGCATCCTATCTAGTTCTGCATAGATCAATTTCTCCACTGCTGGAGAGACTGGAAAATGTCGTTGTTTGATGGGTTTCGCTGACCCAGTATCGATTACATGCTGAATCACATTTGTTTTTCCTAATCCCTGTTTCGCAAACGAAGGAAATAAATCGATAACCTGGTCTAAAAGATGCTGCTGAATGTGAGAAAGTTGTATTTTGGGAGCTATCTCCGAAATGAAAGAAATGTTATCGGACACATATTCATTTGTCACTAATCCCGGAGGAAGTAAGTTGAAAAGTTTCCAAAAATCTATCCCCAAAAACAAATCCTTATCAAGGCTGGGCACAATATAAATACTGATCGGCTTTTCAATCCCTTTAAACAAAATTTTAGTCTCTACAAGCCCTGCTATACCCTGGCTTGCGCCATCAGCAGTTTGAACAAAGGATTTTAATTTCTTATAAGCCTGACCTGAGTTCAAATAATCCTTTGCTGCATAAGACCCTATGCAACTTAATGAGGCACCAGTATCTAGTAGTCCTAACAACTTTTTGCCAAAGAGGATCACTTCAGCATATGGCCTAAAATCAGAAGGTCTGTCTAAAATTGAGCAAATACACATTTTCTTCAAATTCCGAACTTTTTCCCAAAATGAACGCATTCGCTTGGCCGATCTTGTTGGTTTCTTAATCTCATTATTTTCATTAAAGATCCTGTTTCTAGCCTCATAATATTCTTTTAATCGCACGTGAAAAGGCTTTATTGTACGTAGCTTGGTATTATTAAAATCATTTTTATCCTTGTGTAAATCTATGTCCAAATCCGGTTGGGTTTCACAACTGCTATCACTATAATTTAATTGTCTTTTCAAAATTCTTACTTCCTGTCTGTCTCCATTTGTCTTCCCTGTGTCGGTGCACTCCTCTGTGCACCCGATCGACCGTTTTTTGGACTACATTTGGGGCAAGTTGGCTTATAAACATTAGGAGACCCGCAACCATAACAGAACACAGTTCTATCTGAAAGACAATCTTGGTATCTGTGTCCTAATTGGTGACAATTCCAACAATTGAAGTTAAGGGCAGAAACTTCGTCACTAGCAGAATCTAACAATTCTCCCATATCACTATTCTCTATCTCCTCTAATTCTGATACTCGCTTAAGACCAAAACCTGGTTTAGTAAAAGGCACAGGGTGTTTTCGACGGATATCCTGCATGAAAAACTCCCTCTTCCTACAAATATCTCTAAGTTCCTGCAAGGAATTAATTTTGAGGTTGAGTATTTCGTGCTGAATTTCAGGTAATAAATTCCGACGTAATATTTCGACAAGCATATTCTCAGACAAGGGCTCTTTTAATCGGTCTGTTAACTCCACAATCGATTCATAAAAACTGTCGAAATTTTCACCCCGGTTTTGCTTCCTATCTCTGATCAACTCCCTTATATCGATATCTGTTCTGGAGTCACTGTATTGTCGTCTTAATGCTCTACACAAATCATGCCAAGAAACCGATGAGACGGACCTATGGTACCGCCAAAACCAATCCGCAGCTTTGCCTTCAAACAAAGAGCTGGCATTTCGACATAACAAATCAAAGTCTCCTTGGAGCGTCTGAACTGTTAAAGCTTCAACTCGGTAAATGAAATTCTCTATTGGCAAACCATTAGAGTTACCAGTAAATTTTAATTTCCAATTGGTCATGATATGGAGGACCTTATCTGGCCTTGAATTTAGATCGGACGAGGAAGTATTACGACTCGAGGCTGCACCTGAAGCTGGAGGACCTGAGCGACTAGTATTGTGGGGTGCCTGACCTGAAGTATTCAAGGATATACCTAACATCTCTCGAAATGTCCTTTCTTCTACTGAAGGTAAGGTAGGCATCTCTCTGGGTGATGTAGTATGAGTGTGTGTAGGTCTAGCAACTGGAGAACCTGATCTACCATTCAAATTGAGTTGTGAAAACATCGTCTCAACATTAGTTCGAATCAACCCAGAAATCTGGTCACTTAAACTTGCTAACAACTGAGCCTGTTGGGTTGCCATTGCAGATGCAATCACTCCCTGCAAATCCTCATAACGAATAGACCTATCATTACTACTAGCAGTATTCGCGCCACCAGATGCTGTCTGATCTCCCGCAGCATCAGATGTGGGTGGCTGAGGGGGTTGTGACTTCGCCTGGGACCTAGTCGATATTCCCGCAGCACCGGGAACCTTTGAATCGCTTAGAATACGAGCATCGCATGTTGGACAAAAAGGACGAGTTTTCATACACTGCGCCAAACACGCCTTATGAAAATTATGACCACAATTAGTTCGCTGAAATTGCGATTTTGAAGTTATCAAAGAAGCGCAAGCACCACAAGTTAATTGTGTATCTACCCCACCTTCAGTTGGAACACTACCACTGGCAGCTTCCTTCGACATCTTAACAACTTGGTTATACCAAAACAAAAATTGTGAAATAAAAAAAAAAAAAAAAAAATGAAAAAGCTAAGTAAGTTAGTAATAGCCAAAAAAACTCTTGACCAAAACCAAAAATTTTTAAGATTAAGAACACCAAAAAAAAAAAAAAATAAAATTGTAATGAAAAATTATTTAATGAAAAAAATATAGGAAATAAAAATTCAATTTTAAAATAATAGTAAAAAAAATTATCTCGTTGAAAAAAATTATTTCTTCTATAAGATGTATCTAAATTAATAATGGTTATTTTTAATCGCAAAATAGAAATCGGTTTACCAGAACACTATTTTCAAAATATCATCTGTTTGATCCTTTTAAAAATTCGGGAAAGCTTGCGAATATAATTTCTTTTGATATGGTGACAGAAAACATATAAAGAAAGCGTAGAAAAGCAAGAGAGATAGACGAATTTTCCTTGGTATAGTTGCTCACACACTATATATCCAACGGAAAAAAAAGGGAAATTTTGTATTAACTTCTTTTGCCCGTGGTCAGCGCTAGCATATAGCCATCCAGAAACTGAATTCCAAAGCGAACGTAAAAAAATAAACACAAAAATGCAGATAGGATATAGAAAAAAACATGTCTGATAATTGGTTGGTAAAGGATTAAAAATATGACCATGAACAATGTCCAAATTAACATGAAATGTCTTCGGAAAAATAAGAGGAAAAAAATGTGAAGCCGAACAAAAGTTAGCGTAAAGCTAGGTGGTATTAAAATTTACTAAATGTCCTGTTCGGGCCCCACGTTGGGCGCCATTAAATTTATTCTGTAGCATATAACGTTGGTCGAAAATGGTTGATGTTATTTTGGGGCATTGATCAAGGAACTAGCACGCAATATCTCCGGCCTTATTGCTCGTCGGTGGGGAGGTTCGATGTGCTTGAATGCCACGGGTACCACTGTGCCACATATAAATCTATATTTGTATGCGTGCTATTTAATTAAGAAAGGAAGGAAAGGAAACGGACAGTATAGGAACATAGGAAACGGAAAATATAGTTGAATTGACAAGTTGCCAGAATAGAAAGAAAAGTGGTAGAAAGTTTAGGATCATGTAAAAGTTGCTGAAAGAAAGATGCAACAAACCATATCAAAAGACTTAAGCAACAAGATGTTGTGTTGCCACTATTGCCCACCCGACCATGGTCAAAACAATCCATTGCCATCGGATTTATTTTCTATGATTTAACCCCTTGCATGCATCCTACAAGCTTTACCCGACCCTAGCAGGAATCAAACAGACGTATTTTCAAGCTCACTTAAAATTCATCATATTATATTTCAATAAAAATTCAAACAAACAATAGCTCATTTTCGTACCCTAATATACATGGAGAAAAGAATACAAAAATTAAATTAACATTCCTAAATATCTAGAAACCAAACTAAATTAAAAAAAAATTATCTAAATTACAAGGAAAATTTTAGTTTAAATTTCATAGGTTCATTGTAAACTTGACTAATTGTTTGAATCAAATGAAATAGAAACAAAAAAAAAAAAAAAAAAAAAAAAAAAAAAAAAAAAACGGGAAAAAACAATTGTATATATTAAATTGTAAATAGAAAATTTAGTTAATAAATATAATCCCTAAAGGAGAGAAATTTAGTTTAATTATATATATATATATATATATTTTTTTTTTTTTTTTTTTTTAATTCGATAGCAAAATTTTTAACTAGGGAAATTTTGATTGATTTTCATAATTAAATTTAAGAGAGAAACATTTTTTTTTTTTCCCTCTTAAGTTTTTTCCTTCTTTGTTTCTTTAGTTTATAAGGAAATTAGATTACTTTTAGAATTGAGAAAAAAATATATATATTAAACAAGCATATATGCAAAACCACAAAGTGCAAAAGAATTGAAAAAAAGTAAACAAAATAAATTCAAAATATCACTTTTGTTTTGCTTGTCCATAAAAAAATGCATTTGGTTGCCTTTCTACAGTACCAGCAAGAAGGGTCAATATGAGGGTAACCATATTAAATCCATTACGCAAGTTTAACATTTAAGAGAGACATTAACAGATTTAATCGTATCTCAAAATATTTACTTAATTCATATAACAAATCCAAAATCTCGAATTTCACAAAAAAAAAATTTAGTTAAAACATTTTCTTTGATTTCACTCTCATGGCCACTCTAATACTGCATACCTTAGATCAATTGCAGAACAAAGCATAGGCAACAAAATAAAAAAAAGAAACAAAAGTCATTGACATACCAGCTGCTGACGGTCTCTCGTTGAAAGTACTTCCAATGATGTTTGGCCGGCTGCGCTGCTAGAACAAATTTTTAAACAATGTTGCCCTGGTCATGTTGCTAAACAGGTTGATCAGTGCAGACAAAAAGAAACAAAATGTTGCTAGAAAAAGAATTTAATGTACCAAGGAGAAATGTTGCCAACAGTGGTGAAAAAAAACAACTAGTCAACATGGCAATAATTTTAACACCATTTAAAAAAGTGACACTAGCAACATTTCCACAAGATCACCATCATCAGTAAATTTTAGTATAGGAGTTTAATGATCATTAAAATATTCAAAAAAAAAAAAAAGAACACTAGGCAATTTCTTGTTGTTGTTGCTAATTTACCCTGAACATGAAGATGGTGATCTTGAGAGCCAACGGGAATATTTTGCAATTCTTTTTTTATCATTAAATTCTTTTCAGACTTAATATTTTGCACTTAATTTTCGTTTTTTTGTTGTTTTTTTTTTTTTGTTACACTTTCATATGATTTGAATACAAAAAATAAATAAAAAAAAAAAAGAAGGAACAAATTATACTACATAAGAGTATAAATGAATTAAAAATGGCAAAAAGAATATGTACGTATCCTTAGTTATAACAAAAAAAAATGTATATGACTTTTGAACATAATTTCACTTCACTTAACGTAGAGTTTTCTTTTTTTTTTTCAAAGGTGGTTTTTGATATTCTAATGATGCTTTTTCTATGCCAAACAGAACTTCATTTGTATTGTTGTACACTATTTTAACAGGTTTTCTACATAATTTCATTAGCGTTTCTTTTACAAGTTTATTTTACCCGGCCTTTTCACACTTTTGGTGAGGTTTTTGGTAAATTTTGGCAACTTTGGTAATTTTGCCATGGACTTTGGCGAATTTTTTTCCTTTTTCACCCACATGAAACATTGACAAACAGCACTTTTCCTCATCGAATTCCAACCAAAAGCATTTATTAAAACGATTTTTTTCTTCCTTCTGCCGACGGACAATTGACTTTGAACAAAGGGGTATGCGATGCTAACAACGGCGATCAAAGAGAACTGATACGTTCGTGCAATTAAAGACGATGGGAGAGGCAAATTTGGTTGAGCTGCGGCAACAGCTTTATTGATGATAGGCCTTTTTGATTTGGAATATAAGAGTTCCAACGAGAAATCTATACGCCAGAAATAAAATAATATGTTTTTGCCGTAAAAATTAAAGCCAAAATTAGACAACCAGAAGTTTATTATTGTGAAAAAGATATAAACTTACTAATTGAGGCTAAGGTTAGTCAAAAAGAAAACTTTAAACTTTTGAACACTTTCACTTAGACTTGTAATTAAAACTTATTCACGGTGGATGACGAAACCAAATGGCAGAGTGCCTCTATATTCGGGCAATCGAAACCTTGGTAATGCCTCAAATAACGGCTTGCATTCCAGGAAAAAAGTAGAAATTTAACCAATAAATGACGTGAAAAACGTCAACACATTGATAGACCAGTTATCAAATAATCTGGCTATAATAAGACAGATGGCGCCTCTAAGTTAATAGAAATAGGAAAATCAGTTAAATTTTCAAATAAAATTTGGTAAGTTAACTACAATCAGTGCAAGCGCCACTACAAATGATAATACTGGCATATAATTTAGAACAAATTAAAGTAATTGTATGTTTTTGTTGCAGGGAGTTTCAAAAGTAGAATTGAAAGTAGAAATGGATGAGTTCAGACAATTAGGGATATATTTGGATCCTATCTTATATATAAATAATTTGTGTTTGTATGTTTGTGTGTTCCTTATAGACTCAGAAACGGCTGAACCAATTTTAAAAAAATAAAATCGGTTCAGCCTTTTTTACCTTATTGTAAAATAAGGTACTAAATTTTTTGATATCTGAAGGGGGAGCGGACCCTCCCCCTTACCTTAATTATCAGAAACGCACGATTACGAAGGTGGGTGGTGGCGATTTAAGCGAAATTTTGTGTGCTGACATATAGTACCCTAAAAATAAAAATTTGGTATCCAAATTTCGGATAGGGTACCTAGGGGGGGCCGCCCCACCCTAAAACCTACCAAACATATATTTAGATCAATCACGACAATATGGGTCTCAAATGAAAGGTATTTAAGATTAGAACACGTATTTGATATCCAATTGTCGGTCCAAGTGTAAGGGGGATCACCCCAAAACACCCCTAAATCGGACATGTTTACCGACCATGGCAATATGGGACTCAAATGAAAGGTATTTTTGAGTAGAATACGAATCTAATATACAAATGTGGGACCAACCCTTCCCCAAAAGTGTTTGGGGGGCCACCTCTCCCCAAAAACATTCCCCAAAGGGGACAAATTTACAACCATAGCAAAATGGGGCTCAAATGAAATGGCTTTGGAAGTAAAGCACGAATCTCATATCAATATTGGGGAAAAGTGTCCAAGGGGTCACCCCACCAGCACAACACCACTCAAATAGGAAGTAATATGAGGCTCAAATAAGAGGGTTTTTAGAGTAGAACACGAATCCGATATATATTTTCAAGGCCAACTCAATGAGTGGCGGCCCATCCCCCAAAACACCCCCAAGCCGGTCATGTTTGCCGACTATGGAAATATGGGGCCCAAATTAAAGGTATTTGGGAGTCTGATATTAACATTCGGCACCAACTGTCTAGGGGACGAGCCACCCCCATCACAACCCCCATATAGGACGCAGTTGCTCACCATGACATTTTGGGTCTTAAAGAGAGTGGAGCTCGATATTGTTTGTTATTAGGGCCCATACATACATCCATACATATTTGCAATAAGTGGTTTAAATGACTTTTAAACGACTTTTGCAATAAGGGGTTTAAATAAAAACTATTTGAGATTAGGAAACGAATTTCATATCTAATTTTGAGGCCACTGGCAATATAGGGTTCAAATGAATAATATTTGAGAGTAGATCACTATGCTGATATATTTTCAGGGCTAAGTGATTGGGAACCGCCCCCCAAAACACCCCTTGATCGGACATATTTACCTCCCATGTCAATGTGGGGCTCAAATGAAAGGTATTGGGGTGAGAATACCCATACCAACTGATACCTTCTTTCGGAACAAATTCTCTGGGGGTCAACCCCTTCCCCAAAACACCCCACAAACAGCAATTATTTACTGACGCTCGAAATATGGGACTCAAATAGAACGCACAACAAGCCGATTACTGGCTTAGGTGAATGTCCATAGTGGCATGGGGCGGTTTAATTTTATCTGCACCCTTTTTTCAATCTAACCTAATCTACAGTAACCTAACAACAAAAATTTGGTGGCAAAATCTGAGGTGGGATGCCTAGGAAGGCCGCCCACCTACAAAACCCTGTGAGTCACCCCACCCAAAAAAAAAACGCTTCAAGTTGGACATATTTACCGACTATGGCAATATGGATCTTTAATGAAATATTTTTAGGAGTAGAGCTCAAAATTGACTTTCACTTTTAGAACCAAATCTCTGGGTGTCCACCACATTCCTAAACTGAATTTTTACTGACCATTGCACCGTGGGGTTTAAATAAGAGGTATTGAGAAAAGAAAATGGCACAGCAAAATTAAAATACATTTTCAACTGAAAATTGGCAGAAATTTCCAAATTTAGAGTACTCCTCTCCAACATAGCATTAGCGGGCGCAGCGGAGCGGGCCGGGCTCAGCTAGTTATTATATAAATAAGACTGACCGAGCTGAATTGTGGATAAAACCCACAGAAGTAGAGATTTGCTTTCCAAATTTTTTCTATATAAGATGATATATGAAACATGGTAATTTATTCGATAGAACAGGAGATACTGGTCTCCTAGAGGGTTCAAGCCTCTCCATATGTTTCCTAAAACTATCCCAGATTGTCTTCCTCGAAATCCTTTACGGCTTCCTTCCTCCTCTCTCGCGCTCAACCTGAAAACCTATGCCGTAGTGATCCGAAAAGGTGCACTCGGTGGAGGTTTTCCTGTCTAAGACTTCAGTTATAGGGAGCACATGTGTATACTTGGGGCCCCTGGGTACTTATATCGTACTCAGTGAATCTTGGTACGGACAGTCTGAAAGAGGCCTTTCAGAGGGTATGTCCGAAATCAATTATAGTGGAACCCAGAAATAAAGATACTAAGGAAGGAGAGCAGAAAGTTCATTTACAATGCGTAGAGAGAGAACTGACGTGTTCTGGAATACGAATATCATGGAACCCTGGGCAGGTTCAAAAAGGAGACAGTAGAGCGAGGAGGAGTTTTTGGCCAAAAATCTGCAAAAAAATTAGAGGCCATTAGTGAAGCGTCCAGATTGCGCAAAGTGCTTTCCACGGCAAGCCCTCTGAAGAGAAAATATAGAACTTACACCGAGAATAACCAGGAGATGGTGAAACTACTGATGGAGACAGAGGCAGATGGGAAGAGGACGACGATGAGGACATGGTAATATCGACAAGGGCTGAATTCGTGGACATCAGTGACATCGTTGACTAGGGTAAGATAGCGTGGGTGATTCGGCTAGATTATAGGCCTAATAGTCAGTCATTGTTTTAACTTAATCTGCTGAAAGGACTGGTTGACTGAAGGAAAGGGTGGCACTGATACCGGAGAATTTCAGTTGGGCACAACATGCATACCTTAAGTCGAGGTAGAGACGGCTAACATGTGTCCTCTTCACAAAAAAAAAAAGAAACAAGTAAAAGCGTGTTAAGTTCGGCCGGGCCGAATCTTATATACCCTCCACCATGTTTCGCATTTGTCGAGTTCTTTTCCCCGGTATCTCTTTTTAGGCAAATAAAGGATTAAAGAAAAGAATTGCTATGCCATTGGAACTATATCAAGTTATGGTCCGATTTGGACCAGAATTACAATAGATTGAATGTTGGAGTGTTGTGTTGTGTTTCAGCCAATTCGAATAAGAATTGCCCCCTTTAGGGGCTTAAGAAGTGAAATAGGGAGATCGGTTTTTATGGGAGCTGTATCAGGTTATAGACCGATTCAGACCATATTTGACACGTGTGTTGGGAGAAGCCGTTGTAGAAAATTTCAGCCAAATCAGACAATAATTACGCCTTCTAGAGGCTCAAGAAGTCAAGATCCCAGATCGGTTTATATAACAGCTATATCAGGCTAGGGGCCGATTTAAACCATACTTAGCACAGTTTTTGGAAGTCATAACGAAACACGTCATGTCAAATTTCATTCAAATCGGATAGGAATTGCGCCCTCTAGAGGCTCAAGAAGTCAAGACCCCAGATTGGTTTAAGTGACTGCTATATCAGGTTGTGAACCGATTTCAACCATACTTAGCACAGTTGTTGGAAGTCATAACGAAATTTCAGTCAACTCCAAATTTCAGTCAACTCGGATAGAAATGGTGCCCTTTAGAAACCCAAGAAGTTAAGATTCAAGATCGGTTCATATGACAGCTATATCAGATTATGAACCGATTTGAACCATACTAAGCACAGTTTTTGGAAGTCATAACGAAACACGTCGTGCCAAATTTCATTCAAATCGGATAGGAATTGCGCCCTCTAGAGGCTGAAGAAGTCAAGATTCCAGATCGGTTCATATGACAGCTATATCAGATTATGAACCGATTTGAACCATACTAAGACAGAACGAAACACGTCATGCTAAATTTCAGCCAAATCGGATAGGAATTGCGCCCTCTAGAGGCTCAAGAAGTCAAGATTCCATATCGGTTCATATGACAGCTATACCAGATTATGGACAGATTTCAACAATACTTAGTACAATTTTTTGGAAGTCATAACGAAACACGTCGTGCCACATTTCAGTAATATCGGATAGGAATTGCGCCCTCTAGAGGCTCAAAAAGTCAAGATTCCAGATCGGTTCATATGACAGCTATATCAGATTATGGACAGATTTCAACCATATTTGGCACAGTTGTTGAAAATCATAACGAAACACGTCATGCCGAATTTTAGCCAAATCGGATAGGACTTGGGACCTATAGAGGCTCAAGAAGTCAAGATCCCAGATCGTATTATATGGCAGCTTTATCAGGTTGTGGACCACTTTGAACCATACTTAGTACAGTTGTTGGAAGCCATAACAAATCACATCATGCAAAGTTTCAGCCAAAACGGATGAGAATTGCGCACCCTAGTGGCTCAAGAAGTCAAGACCCAAGATCGGTTTATATGCCAGCTATATTATTATTATTATTTATTATTTATTAATAGATTGAATTCAAATTACAATTCAAGAATAGTATTTCATAAAGTTCTTAAATACAATCTATGTTAGGCTTAGCAAAAATGCTGTTAGCCGTAATACAATGCTTATCACTAAATTGTTGTTTGTTTCTATATGTTTCTTGCTTTTTCTTTTTTCATTTTGGTTATTAAAAACTGAATTCATTAATAATTAATTTTCTATACTTAGTACAATTTTCTATGTATTTATATAGTGATGAGTTATTCGTGCCATTTAATATATTTAATACTTCGGACTCATTAAGGGAATATTTTCCGAAATAACTTTTTCTAAATTCTCTGTATAGTGGGCAGGCGCCAATAAAGTGAAGTGTATTTTCATCTTGATCTGTATTACACATAGAACAAGTGCCATGGGTGTTACTTCTGAATGATCTCGAGTTAAGGTCGAGTAAACCACCTCTAGCTTTAATGATTAAGCTAGTAGCTCGTGAAGATAAGTCAGCAGTATGAAATGGAATTATATTATACTCAAGCACAGAATAAAGATCGTGGAACTGTGAATTTCTTGCATCTGATTCAAATTCACGTTGTTCTTGAATTCTCAGTAATTCTACTATTTTGTCTGAATACATGCATATCGGATTTGTAGCATTATGTCAGCTATATCAAAACATTTACCGATCTGGTCCATTTACAATCCCAACCGACCTGCAGTAATATGAAGTATTTGTTCAAAGTTTCAAACGGCTAGCTTTACTCCTTGGAAAGTTCGACAGACAAAGTGGACAGATGGATGGCCGGGCAGAGGGGCGGGTGGACATGGCTAGATCGATTTAAAATGTCATGTCGATCAAGAATATATATACCTTATGGGGTCTTAGACGAATATTTCGAGAAGATACAAACAGAATGTCCACCGTAGCGCAGAGATTAGTATGTCCGCCTATGAAGCTGAACGCCTGGGTTCGAATCCTGGCGAGATCATCAGAAAATATTTTCAGCGGTAACTTTCCCCTCCCAATGCTGGCAACATTTGTGAGGTAATATGCCATGTAAAACTTCTCCGCGAAGAGGTGTCGCACTGAGGCACGCCGTTCGGACTCGGCTATAAAAAGGAGGCTTCTTATCATTGAGCTTAAACTTGAATCGGACTCCACTCATTGATAGGTGAGAAGTTTTTCCCTGTTCCTTAGTGGAATGTTCATGGGCAAAATTTGCATTTTTTACAAACAGAATGACGAAATAAGTATGCCCCCATCCTATGGTGGAGTGTATAAATATTGAGGTATTTAAGGAATTTCATTTCCAGCCATGTTAAAACTTCTCTAACAAGTGGTGGCGCTAAGCGGCACACCGTTCCGACTCGGCTTAAAAAAGGCCCCATATGAGAAGTTTGGCCCTTTTCATTAATGAAATGTTTAAGGGCAAATTTGCATTTGCAGCTAAGTCAAAATCAATCAGAATGATTGCTTGGTTTCCAACAACCCCAAGGCACCCAAATATGTCTTTACTTGGAACATATTTGCCAACAATGGACTAGGAGTCTTATGCAGCTTACATTTGCCATCGATATTATGGTGGTTGCCAGGCGCCTTTCCCCACTATACAGTGGCTGTCCCTTTAATTAATGTGCAAATAAAAAGACAATTACTCCGGTGTACTAAGCCTTTGTAAATGTAATCCTTTGTATAGTCAACGCCTTTGTGATGGGGCAATTAATTAATTTACCTTTGTCAATCAACAAATAATGCAAAATGTAAACCACAATGAGTTCATAACCATATCAAAAAATAATGTCGTATAGTGCGAGAAAGAGTGTGATACAAGGAAACAGTTTTGCGCAGCTTCCATTCAAATACAGGAGGAATGTGAGCAGAAGCATGTTTGTTTTATGTGTGTAATATCAATGTATGGTTATATGTATGGCCACCATTGAATTAAATTAGTGTCAAGCAGATTAATGTGCTGCTCAACACCGAACACTCACTGTCATGTATAGACCATACAATCACATAACATTATTATACCCTACACCAATACTATGATACAGGGTATTACAACTAAGTGCCACACCCATAAGGAAGAGCGATAGACCCATTTAGAAGCAAAGGGTGATATTTTAAGCACGTTTAAGCTCAAGCACGTTTTGTATTTTGTTTCACTATCAGACATCTTCAGTTTGGTCTATAATTAAACCATGAATCGTCTTACAAACAAACAACGCTTGCAAATTATTGATTGTTATTATCAAACCGCGTGCTCTGTTAAGAAAGTTCATCGCGCGCTTTACGACGAAGCTCATTTTTGTCTCAATGTGTACGTAAATAAGCAGAATTGTCGATATTGGAGTGAAGATCAGCGAGAAGCTTTGCAAGAGCTACCAATGCATCCAGAAAAAGTCAAAGTTTGGTGCGGTTCATGGGTTGGTGGCATCATTGGACCGTACTTCTTCAAGATGTTTCGAATCGTAACGTGAATGGTGAGCACTACCCCGTGAGATGAAATCCAACTTTTTTTGTCTATAATGCAAGAGCTTGACTTGCCTGACATGTGGTTGCAACAAGACGATGCCACATGCCACACAGGAAGCATAAGAATGGAGTTATGGAGAATCGAGTTCGGTGAACATTTTATTTCACGTTCGGGACTGGTCAATTGGCCGCCTAGATCGTGCGATTTAACGCCTTTAGACTATTCTTTGTGGGGTTATGTTAAATCTCATATGTCTATACAGACAAGCCCGCTTCAATTGACGTATTGGAATACAACATTGAAGCGTTTATTCGTTGTTCTCTGTCTTTTCTGGTTGTCTGAATGATGGCTGATTTTAAAATACATTCGGCCAATATACGAGAGTTGAGGGCACGCACATATTCATTATACCCTCCACCTTAGGATGGGGGGTATACTAATTTCGTCATTCTGTTTGTAACTACTCGAAATATTCGTCTGAGACCCCATAAGGTATATATATTCTTGATCGTCGTGACATTTTATGTCGATCTAGCCATGTCCATCCGTCTGTCCGTCCGTCTGTCTGTCGAAAGCACGCTAACTTCCGAAGGAGTAAAGCTAGCCGCTTGAAATTTTGCACAAATACTTCTTATTAGTGTAGGTCGGTTGGTATTGTAAATGGGCCATATCGGTCAATGTTTTGATATAGCTATCATATAAACCGATCTTGGGTCTTGACTTCTTGAGCCTCTAGAATGCGCAATTCTTATCCGATTGAAATGAAATTTTGCACGATGTGTTTTGTTATGATATCCAACAACAGTGCCAAGTATGGTTCAAATCGGTTCATAACCTGATATAGCTGCCATATAAACCGATCTTGAGTCTTGACTTCTTGAGCCTCTAGAGGGCGCAATTCTTATCCGATTTGAATGAATTTTGGCACGACGTGTTTTGTTATGATATCCAACAACTGTGTCAAATAAGGTTCAAATCGGTTCATAACCTGATATAGCTGCCATATGAACCGATCTGGGATTTTGACTTCTTGAGCCTCTAGATTATTATCCGACTTGCCTGAAATTTTGTACGACGTATTCTCTCATGACCATCAACATACGTGTTTATTATGGTCTGAATCGGAATATAGCCCGATACAGCTCCCATATAAATCGATCTGTAGTTTACTTCTTGAGCCCCCATAGGGCGCAATTCTTATTCGAATTGGCTGACATTTTACACAGGCCTCCAACATATAATTTAATTGTGGTCCAAACCGGACCATATCTTGATATCGCTCTAATAGCAGAGCAAATCTGTTCTTATATCCTTTTTACCCAAAGAAGAGATGCCCGGAAAAGAACTCGACAAATGCGATCCATGGTGGAGGGTATATAAGATTCGGCCCGGCCGAACTTGAAAGCTTTTAAAGGGTGATTTTTTTGAGGTAGGGATTTTCATGCATTAGTTTTTGACAGATCACGTGGGATTTCAGACATGGTGTCAAAGAGAAAGATGCTCAGTATGCTTTGACATTTCATCATGAATAGACTTACTAACGAGCAACGCTTGCAAATCATTGAATTTTATTACCAAAATCAGTGTTCGGTTCGAAATGTGTTCAAATTTTGACAAATTTTGTTCAGCGATGAGGCTCATTTCTGGTTGAATGGCTACGTAAATAAGCAAAATTGCCGCATTTGGAGTGAAGAGCAACCAGAAGCCGTTCAAGAACTGCCCATGCATCCCGAAAAATGCACTGTTTGGTGTGGTTTGTACGCTGGTGGAATCATTGGACCGTATTTTTTCAAAGATGCTGTTGGACGCAACGTTACGGTGAATGAACACATTTCGAACCGAACACTGATTTTGGTAATAAAATTCAATGATTTGCAAGCGTTGCTCTTTAGTAAGTCTATTCATGATGAAATGTCAAAGCATACTGAGCATCTTTCTCTTTGACACCATGTCTGAAATCCCACGTGATCTGTCAAATACTAATGCATGAAAATCCTAACCTCAAAAAAATCACCCTTTACTTGTTCTTTCTGCGGAATAGACGTTTCTCCTCCCTCCTTTTCTCCCGATACCTCTCCTTCAACTGGCGCGTTGATACTGATTTCACGAATGCTCTTGGCTTCAGTGGTATCTCGACACTCTTGGTCGTACCATGTGTTTCTTGGAGGAGGCTTCCGGTACCCAAGTACGGATTTCGCGGCATTTTTCATGGGGTGGGCAAAAGTTTGCCACTGTGCAATTATATCATCGAAACAAGGAGCAATTTCAACAAGCAGTTGGGTCAGTCGAGTGGAGTATGCCGCTAACATCTGTTGTGTTTGCAGCTTTTCAATGTCCAGCTTCCATGCCTATCGTACTTTCCCGATATGTTCAAATGGGAGCGAACCTTTGCTGCAACAAGGTAACTATCACAACGTGATCAATTTTGTTTCTCGTGTTTTGATCGTGTGACAGCCATGTGGCTTTGTGAATATTTTTATGTTTAAATCTGGTGCTTCTAACAACCATGTCCTTTGCCGCGGACATGGACGTTTCCTTGTGGGGGCTAAACTTTACAACTGTTGGACCAAAAATGTCTTCCTTCCCTATTTTCGCATTAAAATCTCCCAGATCGATTTTAATATCATGAGCGGGTCATATTCTCTCTCTAGGCGCTCGTAGAAAATGATCTTGGTCTGCTCGTCCTTGTCTTCCGTCGGGGCATGGGCACAAATAAGGCTGATGTTGAAGAATTTGGCTTTTATGCGAATTGTGGCTAGCCTCTCATCCACCGGAGTAAAGCTGGAGACAAGGTGTTTTAGTCTTTGACTAACTACAAATCCACAACAAAATTCATGTCTCATGTTATGGCAGCTGTAGTATAGTTCGTCACCGTTTGGTGTTAGCTTAGGTTAGGTTTAAGTGGAAGTCTGCCACCCCACAGACTGTGGGTTGATTGCAATAGCTTTTGCAGAAGCTGTAGAGACTCCACGCTGAAGAGACTATAGGACACCCTCTGTGTGTGTGCCCTGCACTAGCAGTGAGAAGGAGTTCCACTTTCGGTTCTCATTTCTTTGAGAATCTTTCTGATTTAGCGGATGGCTGCCTGGCTGTCTGAGAAGATATTTATGCCAATCGTCGTTATGACAGCCATTCCACCACTACCTTAATTGCAAGGACTTCTGCTTGATACACACTGCAGTGGTCGAGTAACCTCTTCGATATGACCAGTTCTAGATCTTTAGAGTACACCCCAAAGCCCACCTGGTCGTTTAGTTTGGAACCATCCGTATAGATGTTTATGTTACTTCTGTTACCAGGGATATCGTAGTTCCAATCGGTTCTATCAGGACAGACTGAAGGTTACCAGCAACGACTTTTGCAGAAGCTCTAGGGACCTTGATGAAGAAGAGACTATAGAACACCTTCTGTGTGAGTGTCCTGCACTAGCGGTCAGAAGGAGTTCCACTTTAGGTTCTCATTTCTTTGAGAACCTGTCTGATTTAGCGGATGCGAACATTCGAAAGTTGCTGGGCGTTTTAAAACGATTAGGATCCCAAAGTTCATCAGTATCGGTTCTAAATTAGATATAGTGCTCATACGTGTAGTGGTATTGCGCATTTTCCCCCTATAGGGTAGATGTAGGGTGTTATATGGTCAGCACCGCTAAACTTTTCTTTCTTTCCCTACTTTTTATATGTGCCAATGATTCATGGAATCAAAAAGCAACATGTGTCGCTTCGGGGCGCTTTAATACTACTGAATGAACGTATAGTTCATAAGAAAAAAAATCACTTCCGCTTTATTGTATGACCTCGAAGATAAATAAGCATGAAGATGTAAGCAATCAAGAAATTGTTGTTTTTTTCGTGAAATACAATATTATGGAGATAAAAAATATACACGTGCCATTAAGGAATACACGTGAAACCTAAATTTTTGAAGAAGGCAACTGTAGTTTGATAATTCAATAACATTGTAAAGTAAAATATTTTTTTTGTTCGAAAACTACAAGAAAAATAAATAGGTTTAAAAAGAAAACACGCAATGAATGGATTAAGAATAACAACAAAATACACCTAACCAATCGCTACCTTAGCCTTTAATGATGCATTTCTTTTTAACATGGTCAAATAGGGATGACTGGTTGAGTTTCCAGTTAATGTTGTGATAGCGAAGTAGCTGCAGCTCGTTCAAGATATTGGCGTGCCAGTGACAGGAAAAACATTTTCTTGCAATCTTTTTACTATGATAGCTGAAGCAAAGTCGGTGAGAATATGGCCTTTGAAACTCCGAAAAACGTAATGGTCACAGCGATCCAAGAAAATTATTTAAGGATTTTTCATATGGTCGGCGTTGACAAATTTTTTCACAGCTTGTGACTCTGCAATTGCATTCTTTCTTCTGTCAGTTATCAGCTGTTACTTTTAGCTTGCTTTAGAAAAAGAGTGTAAAAAAAGTATATTTGATTAAAGTTCATTCTAAGATTTATTAAAAATGCATTTACTTTCTTTTAAAAAATCCGCAATTACTTTTTGGGCAACCCAATAGAAGGGACAACAGTTACTGACAACAGTTATTAAAGCAAAAGAGTAAGAAAGAAAGAACCTGATTATTAGTAGAAGTGTTGAATTGTGAACAATGAGCTTAAATTTGATATTAAATCTCATTTAATTAACGGGTGCTTGTCATGGCGATTATTCCGATGAATTCACTTTGGAAAACATAGTGAGGATACTTATCTAAACGTTGGATTTCCTTACCTATTGTCTTCTTTTTGTAACTTAACATCGAAGAGGAGAGAAAAATAAGTAAAAAGGAATTAAGTTCAGCCGGGCCGAACTTTGGATACCCACTATCTCGGTTATATATATAAACCACCTTTCGTCATAATCTGGTGAAAAATGCATAGTTTATGCCCCCATATCCGCTATATCAGAGGCCACCGTAGCGCAGAGGTTAGCATGTCCGCCTATGATGCTGAACGCCTGGTTTCGAATCCTGGCGAGACCAACAGAAAAAATTTTCAACGGTGGTTCTCCCCTCCTAAGGCTGGCAACATTTGTGAGGTACTATGCCATGTAAAACTTGTCTCCAAAGAGGTGTCGCACTGAGGCACGCCGTTCGGACTCGGCTTTAAAAAGGAGCCCCCTTACGATGGAGCTAAAAACTTGAATCGAACTGCACTCATTGATAGGTGAGAAGTTTGCCCCTGTTCCTTTGTGGAATGTTCATGGACAAAATTTGAAATTTTAGCAGCTATATTGAAATATGGTCAAATTGGGATCGAACTCGGCGTGGACATAAGTCATTGTTCAAAATTTGTAGAGCAAAAATTGTTTTTTTCGTAGCTATATCCAAGAGCCTAACATAAGGCACTGCGTCAAATTTCAGCGAAATCGGATTGTAAATGCGCCTTTAAACCAAGAAATCGGTCTATATGGCAGCTATGTAAAAATCTGAACCGATCTAGACCAAATTAAAGAAGCATGTCGAAGGAGCTATCACAACTGACTGTCCCAAATTTTGGTGAAATCGGACAATAAATGCGCCTTTTATGGTCCCAAGACCTTAAATCGAAAGATCGGTCTATACGACAGCTATATTCAAATCTGGACCGATCTGGGCCAAATTGACAAAAGATGTCGAAGGGCCTAACACGACTCACTGTCCCATATTTTTGGAAAATCGGACAATAAATGCGCCCTTTATGGACCAAAAACCTTAAATCGAGAGATCGGTCTATATGGCAGCTATATCCAAATGTAGACCGATCGGAGCCAAATTGAAGAAGGATGTCGAAGGGGCTATCACAACTGACTGTTCCAAATTTTGGTGAAATCGGACAATAAATGCGCCTTTTATGGTCCCAAGACCTTAAATCGAGAGATCGGTCTATATGGCAGCTATATCCAAACCTGGACCGATCGGAGCCAAATTAAAGAAGGATATTGTGTGGCCTATCATGACTCACTGCCCCAAATTGTGGCAAAATAAATGCGCCCTTTATGGACTTAAGAACTTAAATCGAGAGATCGGTCTATATGGCAGCTATATCCAAATCTAGACCGATCGGACCCAAATTGAAGAAGGATCTCGACTGGCCTAATGGACCTTACTGTCTCAAATTTCGGGGAAATTGGGCAATAAATGCGCTTTTTTTGGGGCCCAAAACTTTTTATCGAGAGATCGGTCTATATGGCAGCAATATTCAAACCTGATCCGATCTGGGCCAAATTGACAAAGGATGTCGAAGGGCCTAACACGACTCACTGTCCCACATTTTGGCAAAATCGGACAATAAGTGAGCCTTTTATGGGGCCAAGACTTTAAATCGAGAGATCGGTCTATATGGCAGCTAAATATATCCAAATCTGAACCGGTTGGGGCCAAATAGAAGCACGATGTCGAGCGGGCTAACACAACTCATTGTTCAAAAATTCGGCGAAATCGGAAAATAAATGCCCCTTTTATGGGCCCAAACCTTTAAATCGAGAGTTCAGTCTATATGGCAGCTATATCCAAATCTGAACCGATCGGGTCCAAATTGAAGACGAAAATATCGAGTGGCCTAACATAACTGACTGTCTCCAATTTTTGCAAAATCTGACAATAAATACGACTTTTATGACGATTTAAGGTCTTGGGCCCGGTTTATGTGGCTGCTATATCCAAATCTGGATATCTATATCAAAAATCTAAGACCATATAGCCATGTCCGTCTGTCTTTCTGTTAAAATCATGCTACAGTCTTTAAAAATGGAGATATTGAGCTGATGCAGATTTTTTGCACAGATAATTTGTTGGTCTGTTGGCAGGTTAAGTTCGAAGATGGGCTACATCGGACTATATCTTGATATAGCACCCTTATAGACCGATCTTCTGATTTAGGGTCTTAGGCCCATAAAAGCCACATTTATTATCCGATATTGCTGAAATTTGGGACTGTGGGTTGTGCTAGGCCCTTCAATATCCTTCTTTAATTTGGCTCAGATAGGTTCAGATTTGGATATAGCTGACATATAGACCGATCCTCCGATTTAGGGTCTTAGGTCCATAAAAGCCACATTTATTATCCGATTTTGCTGAAATTTGGTACAGTGCCAATTGGCCCTGATCGGTCCAGATTGGATATAGTTGCCATATAGACCGATCCTCCAAATTAGGGAGGATCGGCCATAGGCCTTAAAAGCCACATTTATTTTCCGATTTTGCTGAAATTTGGGACAGTGAGTTGCGTTGGACCCTTCGACATCTTTCGTTAATTTGGCCCAGATCGGTTCAGATTTGGATTAAGCTGCCATTTAGACCGATCTCTCGATTTAAGGTTTTGGGCCTATAGAAGCCACATTTATTATCCGATTTTGCAGAAATTTGGGACAGTGAGTTGAGTTAGGCCCTTCGACATCCTTCATTAATTTGGCTCAGATCGGTTCAGAATTCGATTTAGCTCCCATATAGAGCGATCCTCCGATGTAGGGTCCTAGGCCCATAAAGTCACATTTATTATCCGATTTTGCTGAAATTTGGGACAGTGAGTTGTCTCAGTTACATCGACATCTTTCTTCAATTTGGCTCTGATCGGTTCAGATTTGGATATAGCTGCCATTTAGACCGTTCCTCCGATTTAGGGTCTTAGGCCCAAAAAGGCCACATTTTTATCCGATTTTGCCGAAATTTGAGACAGTGAGTTGCGTTAGGCTCTTAGACAACATTCTGCAATTTGGCCTAAATGGGTTTAGATCGGAACATATTTCGATATAACTGCTATGGGACATAATTTTCACCGGATTTTGATGAAAGATGGTTTACATATATACCCGAGGTGGTGGGTATCAAAAGTTCGACCCGGCCGAACTTAACGCCTTTTTACTTGTTTGTCCTCTATCAATCCTTGAAAAGCTAATTTTTACCTTCGATGGACAGTTTATTCTGTGTTAATCACAATGTTCGTCTGTCTATGTAACTGTCCCTTCAAATGTCTGTCGACGCTGTGGGAACCTATGTTTCTTTTCTTAAAGAATCGCCTTAAATTTCTTCGGATTCACATTCACCGATTCCAGTTTACCTAGAGCATGTCAGGTGGTTTTAAGTATTTCAAGTTTCTTTATGCTCTGGCATTTGAAAAAGTCACATTTGGACATCTATAAGAACCAGTAGTCAAATCACATTTTATCTCTATAGCAGTTAATACCTTAAATTTGTATATTTAGTTCCCCCCGTATCTTTTTATCTTTTTCTTGCTATCATTAAATCCACTGTGCCAAGAGAAATGTGGTCTTTTAATGTGTTAAAGCCCCAGTAAATACCACATACGTACAGATGATTAACTTTTCTAATTTATGTAATGAAGACACATAAGTTGGGAATATTGTCAAAACAAACAAATATAAGTCTACACACACTTAAACACACAACACAACAGATTCACACAAAAAGTTTTCTCTCTCAAAGTATCAACACAAATAGCGGCATGCAAGGACAAAAGGACGGCAACATGTGTTTTGTGGTTACTTGAATAAATATTGCCCGAGAGTAGTCAGAACTGTGAGCGACAAGAGATTTTCTTGGGATTGCATATAAATACCCATGGCTTCATACAAAAAGGGGCCTAACTCGACTTTTTGTTACTTTATATGGGAAGAAGAAAACCTGACTTAGGGCGTTTTTTGAAAATGTTGTTAAGTCTGTTATTTGGAAATGTATTCACTTTAAATTTGTAGGCGAGGTTTATAAGACATTTGTCCTTTAGAACAAATAAGAAATGGCTTTTTAAAAAAACTGAGTTAGCTTCTTTTTAAATTAAGCTATAGATATTTATTTGTCTAGACCAAAGATATGATGGAAGAAATCTTAAAGTGTCTGCTCGCAATGCAATCTTCTACGATTTTTAAGGTATTGAATTGAAACTCAATACCTTAACAATCGTACCTTAGCAAAAGTATAAGGGGTTGATAGAATTTCATGCAATTGAAATTCATTAGAATAAGCAATAATCGTGAGTAGATGGTGAAGGTAAAAATGTTTCCTTCCCATGGAAAATTGTTAAGGTTGGTAACATAAATACAGGGTTTTTTGTGGTAAATATTTCCTTTACTTTCCCAAATGGTTTCGTTAAAAATTATTAACGAATTAATTCTGAGGAGTCACGATGCAGAAATTGATAGCAGTCCCTATCTCGTTGGCATATATATAGCTATTTAAAAGGCTAACGTTAGGTTAGAATAGGTCAGGTTGAAAAGAGGATGCAGGTATTAATCCGCCCATGCCACTATGGACATACACCTAAGCCGGTAATCAGCTTGTAATGCTCTCTAAATACAAAAAACAAGTAACCTCGAAAAAGTTAAATCTATGATAGGAATTCCGTTCTACTTAAAAAATCCTTAATTGTTTTCCACGCCACTCCCCTAAGTTGGTTCATGTCTGATATAGAGTCCCCACCTAAGTACCGGTATCTGTTGGACGCGAAAGCCGGGCAATGACAAAGAAAATGCTTCAACGTCTCATCATCTTCCCCGCATGAGCTACACTTGCTATCACTTGCCACACCGATTTTACATAAGTGAGCTCGTAGTCCTATGTGTCCCGTCATGATACTAATAGCTATACTGACCTACTTCTTACTTCCCTTCAGTAATAGCCTCATCTTCTCACGATCTGGATCCCCCCTTAGGTTTTTCGCCGTCCTACAGGCCGTATCGCTGTTCCACAATGTTGCATGCGCATTCGTCGTCCACGTCCTTGACTCGGACGGCGTCGACCCGAAAGGCTTCGGGTTAACCAAGTTTATTGACAGCAGTCGTCTGGCCTTCACCGCCAAATCGTCTGCCCTCTCATTCCCCCCTTACTCCATTATGGCCCAGAACCCAAACAATGCCGGTAATGCCATCCTCAGAGAAGGCGTTAATCCCCTTCTTTCACTCCTAGACAGTTCGCGACCTTACCATTCTGATTTTTATTACCCTTATGGCAACATTCGTGTCGGTAAAGATGTTCACAGTCGACGTCCTCGCGTTAGCACCGCACTACCTCAGGCATTCCGAGATTGCTCGAATCTCCGCCTGCAGGACCGTGTTATGGTCAGGCAGTCTAAAACAGATCTCAGTCTCTGGGTTCTCAATGTAGACCCCAGGCCCACAATGTCCTCTAGCTTTGATCCATCCGTGCTTTGATCCATGCGTGTAATCTTCTAGATGGCGGTACTATCGTTCTGTCAATCCAAGACTGTGCCGCTGGCAGCAGTGCCTCGCACTCAAGTTCAAGATTCATCTCTCGGAAACCTCTTCCCTTTCTTCCAAGTTTCCTATCGCCTTCTCGATTATACCGTGATGTTATAAGCTGCTCCCATCCTCAATCCATTCTCCCATCGCCTAAAGTCTCATAGCCGCAGTGGATGCCTCACACTTAATCTGTATATCCATGGGTCGGATATCTAGAATAGTCTCCAGTGCCCTAGTGGGCGTGGTACTCATCACTCCGCCTATGCCAATACAACATGTTCTTTGAACCTGTTGTATTATTCCTACGTTGCACGTTTTCTCCATAGCAGTCCACCAATCTACTGAGATGTATGTAAGTATTGGTCTAATCACGCTCTTGTAGAGCCAGTGGACTATCCTCGGATTTACGCCCCATTTTGAGCCTACGGCCCTTTTGACATAGTACCCAACATCTGTGAGTCTTCTCGGTATGCTCCTGAATGTGACACTTCCAATTCAGCTTTCTGTCCTAGATCACACCTAAGTATTTGACCTTGTCAGATATCGAAATCGTCGTATTGAGGAAACGTGGTCTTTCTCGTGATCAGGCATATTTCAGTCTTCTCTAGGTTAACATTGAGACCTTTGGGCCTAGCCCAGTCATATGCCATATGCAAGATCCTTTCGGCCCTTCGGCATAGCTCGTTTGGATCCTTACCCATTAGAAGTATTATAACATTGTCTGCATAGCAAACGGGTTCAAATCCCTCCTCATTCAGCATCCGTAATAAGTCATTTATGGTGGTCACCCATAGGAGTGGCCACAAAATGGTCCCCTGTGACATGCCCTGTGCCACTTTCTCCCTCATATTTATGCAATGGGACACACAATTTATCCACCTGTTCCTTAGCATATGGTTTCTCCAGTCGCTAAGGACCGGGTCCACCCTGTACTGGTTTAATGATTGAATAAGTGTGTCGGCCCGCATATTGTTACAAGCCCCTCGATGTCAATGCATACCGCCAGGGTGTTCGGTTTGGCATCGAAGGACTCTTCTATTTTATGCACAACCTCGTGCAGGGCAGTTTCCACCGTCCGTCTCAGGGCAGTTTCCACCGTGCTGTTTGTATTTGTTGCACTTATTCTCCATAGCAGTCCACCAAACTTCTGAGGCGTAAGTAGGTATTGATCTAATCACGCTCCTGTAGAGAGCTAACGATTGTAGCTTCTTTTGATAACTTAAGTCTAAATAATAATTCCACAGAAGCGGAATACCTGAGACGACACTTGAATTTGAATGTGAGACACTGCTGTCAGCACCACTGTCTTGGATTGAGGGAGTTCTGGTATTGCCATCTGGAAGTTCATGCTCCACGTATAAGTCACATCTAGCAGACAGTGTGGGCCTGGGGTTCTACATTGATGACCCAGGGACTGAGATCTGTTTCGTACTGACTAACCATAGTACGGACCTACAGACGGAGATCCGGGCGTTCTCTGAACGTGTGACGTGGTATGGTGCTACTCGAGGAGGTTGAGTTTGAACATCTTTACAGACAGTATACTGGCCTTCAGGGTTTTAACAGCCAGGATGCTGAGGTCACGGACAGTCTTGGAATGTAAGAAGTAAACAACAAAGGCGTGATAACATCTTTGCCCGTTATCTCTTAATGGGCAAACAAAGGATGATAGATAAGACATTGAATCTATATCAGGTTATGAACCAATTCGGTTAATACTTGGTTTGGATGTTAAAGACCATAGTAGAAGTCAATGTGCAAAACATGACTTGACCATAAGAATTTAGCACTATAGGGGCTCAACAAGTTAAATCGGGATATCAGTTTATATGGGAGCTATATTAGGTTATATACCGATATTCAGCACGAATATAAAAGGTCATAAAAGAAGTCGTTGTACAAATTTCAGCAACATTGGATAAGAATTCCGCTCTCTAGAGGCGCAGAAAGTTAAGATTCGAGATCGATTTATATGGGAGCTACATGGGGTAATGAACCGATTCGCACCATACTTCGCCTAGTTGTTGGAAGCCAAAACAAAACCCTTTATGCGAAATTCCAGCTAAATCGGGTAATAATTACGACCTCTGGAGGTTTATATGGGAGCTATATCAGGTTTGGAACCTATTTCGATCATACATAGCAAAGTTGTTGAAAGTCGAAACAAAACTCATCATTCAAGATTTCATCTATATCGGATGATAATTGCGCCCTCTAGAGGCGCAGTAAGTCAAGATTCGAGATCGGTTTATATGGGAGCTATATCAGGTTATGAATTTATTTGTAGCATACTTAACCCAGTTGTTGCAAGCCATAATAAACCATCTCATGCAAAAGTTTCAGACAGATCGGATATAAATTGTTATGTACAAATTCAGAACGAATTTCTCCCTCTAGAGGCTCAAGAAGTCAAGATCCGAGATCAGTTTTTGTGGAAGCTACATGGGGTAATGAACCGATTCGAACCATACTTCGCCTAGTTGATGGAAGTCAAAACAAAACCCTTTATGCGAAATTCCAGCTTAATCAGGTAATAATTGCGACCTCTGGAGGTTTACATGGGAGCTATATCAGGTTTGGAACCGATTTCGATCATACATAGCAAGGGTGTTGAAAATCGAAACAGAACACATCATTCAAATTTTCAGCCATATCGGATGATAATTGCGACCTCTAGAGGCGCAGTAAGTCAAGATTGGAGATCTTTTTATATTGAAGCTTTATCAGGTTATTACCTCCCGGAACATGAGTTTGAGATGCATTGTTTTCTTCTTAGTGTAGGTCGGTTGGGATTATAACTGGGCCATATCGGTCCATGTTTTGATATAACTGCCATATAAACTGATCTTGGATCTTGACTTCTTGAGCCACTAGAGGGAGCAATTCTTATCCGATTTGGCTGAAATTTTGCATGAGGTGTTTTATTATGATTTCCATCAACTCTGCTAAGTATGGTTATAATTGGTCCATATCCTGATATAGCTGTCATACATACCGCTCTAGGGTCATAACTTCTGGAGCCTCTAGAGAGCGCAATTCCTATCCGATTTGGCTGAAAATTTGCATTACGTGTTTCGTTATGACTTCCATCAACTGAGCTAAGTATGGTTCGGATCGGTCTATAACCTGATACATCTGCTATAGAAACCGTTCTTGAATCTTGACTTCTTGCGCCACTAGAGGGCGGAATTTTTTTCCGATTTGGTTGAAATTCAAAATGGCCTGTTTTATGATTTCCTATGATTTTCAATAACTATATGGTTCAAATCGATCCATAACCAGATATATAATTCTTCATATATATTCATAACCTTTGTCAATAATTCTTTGAAGATATCACTGTATGATCAGATTTCTGTTCCATCTTGCTCTAAGCATCTGATTTATCTCGCCTACAATTTTGAATTGCGGGAGGAAGAGGAGGACATATCTTATCGTGACTACGGTCATTTGAATTATGAACATTTAGTTGGTATGGTCTACCAGGAGAACTGGGATGACATATTTACACTTTTAAATGTCGATCAGCTGACGGCTTTCATGACGAATAACATTTTACGTCTCTATGATGCAACAGTTCCAATACGGATTAAAAGGGCTTCGGCTAGAACAAAGCCATTCAATTCAAGAATCAAGGCGCTTATCTGGGATAGGGACTTGGCTTACAGCAGATGGAAGCGTTTCAAGTCGCCAGAGCTGAAAGAAGAATTCCGTGAAGCCAGGAGGAAAGTTTACAGTTTTATTAATGCGGCTAAAATGGAGTATTATTCTTCATGAATTGATTACGCAGTGGGCTCGAAGAGTAAGTGGAAGGTGATACATGACATCGGAGTGGATAAACCCAAGTCAAACACTCGATACCATGGGGATCTAGATGAACTCAACAGGATCTTCGTAAGCATACCCGATATACGCAATTTTAAAGTGATGATGATGGGCCAGCTTTCATTTGTAATTCCCGTAATCATTTTGAGTTTAGATGTGTTAGCCATGAGATGTTTATGAGAGTTTTGTCCGTGTTAAGTCAAATGCATTTGGCTTGGACGGAGTTGATCCGAGATTTGTACGAATGTTACTTCCATATCTCCTACAGTACCTTTACGTACCTGTTTAATTCAATTTTGAGCTCCAGTGTGTATCCTATTATTTAAAAGCATGCTAAGATTATCCCCATTCCCAAATCCAAAGTTGATTATCGACCGATATCAATTCTATGCTATCTTTCTATGGTTTTCGAGAAAATTCTTCATGGACAGATGTTGATATATCTTCACCAAGAGTCCCTGTTATCAGAAAGACAGTCCGGCTTCCGTTCTGATCATAGTTGCATTACTGCATTGGTTGAAGTGGCTGAATCGATCAGAAATGATATGGATGAGAACAAAATTGGCTTTATGGTTCTTTTGGATCCCTCCAAAGCTTTCGACATGGTTGATCACCTGAATTTGTGCATGAAACTAAGGATTTCTTTTTTTGACTTCACATCAACGGCAACGAGTCGGATTATGTCGTATCTAAGCGATAGACGGCAGTCTGTATGCGCAGGGAATATATTATCTAACCCCTTGTTCGTACCTAAGGGGGCTCCTCAAGGCTCAATTATAGGTCCACTTCTCTTTTCATTATATGCGAACGACTTGCCTCGTCAACTAGCACACGGTCAGATTATGATGTATGCTGATGACATGCAGATTTGTCAAAGCAGCTTTGTGGATAATGTAGACGACTGCATAAGTAAACTTAACGTGGACCTACATCGCGTTTATGACTGGGCGACTGCAAATGGTTTGTTGTTAAAGCCAAGATTGTTCACAAAAACAAAAATTTCAACATGCGACAACCGGATATTTATGTTAATGGTCAGAGGATTGATATTGTATCAAAGTGCGAAGAATTTAGGCGTGGTTTTTAACAGTTCTTTGAGCTGGTCCGATCATGCTAACATTGCAGCCGGGCAGACTTATGCAAAGCTTTGTGCTTTATGGATCACACACTCTTTTACACTCATAAATATCCGAATTCTTCTGGTGAAAACATTCCTAGTTCCAGGTTTGATATATGGTTGTGAACTTTTTTCGAATTGTCATTCTTCGAGCCTGCGAAAATTGAATGTAGCTTTTAAAATGGTTTAAAAAGGAGTCAGCGTGTTTCACAATATGTAGATTCTCTATTTGGACTTAGTCTCAACAATCTTCTAAATACCAGATCATTAATATTTTTACATAAGATTATTGTGGGAAAGAAACCCAGATATTTGTTTGAGTGACTGAGATTTGCCCAATCTGATAGAGGAAGCAAGTTAATACCTTTTAGAAGACGGAGTCTTATGTCTGAACGAAAATTTTATATTAGCAACATACGTCTTTTGAATAATCTACCACACGTTATTCAATGCATCAGCAACACGATTACATTTAAAAACGGCTTTTTCAATTTTTCTCATAGTTAACTGATATATTTATTTTCGTTAAATTTTGCTCTAACATTTTTTTTTTTAAATTATTTTGTTTTTGTATTTGTGTTTTTTGTTAAATTCCCAATTGCATACGGCAGTTTTTTTTTTACTTTTTATTAGTAAACACTGTTTTGTTCCACTTTTTATTTATTGTAACCTAGTTTATTTATTAAGAACCTACTTTAGTCGGATGTATTATTGGGTTGCCCAAAAAGTAATTGCGGATTTTCCATGTAGTCCGCGTTGACAAATTTTTTCACAGCTTGTGACTCTGTAATTGCATTCTTTCTTCTGTCAGTTATCAGCTGTTACTTTTAGCTTGCGTTAGAAAAAAAGGGTAAAAAAAGTATATTTGATTAAAGTTCATTCTAAGTTTTATTAAAAATGCATTTACTTTCTTTTAAAAAATCCGCAATTACTTTTTGGGCAACCATATATAACACTAAATCTACACTCTAATTATAAGATTATTATCTTGTTGTGTAGACAATAAATCCGTAAATAAATAAAAAAAAACAAGTTAAAAGGCGTTAAGTTCGGCCGGGCCGAACTTTGGATACCCACCACCTCGGGTATATATGTAATCTTTCCATCTTTCATCAGAATTCGGTGAAAATTTCATACCTTATGTCCCATATCAGTTATATCAAAATAAGTTCCGATTTGGACCATATACTAATAAGTACACTAGCTATATCTAAAAATAAACCGATCTGAACTATATACGACACAAATGTCGTAAAGCCTTACATAAGTTACTGTGTCAAACTTCAGTGAAATCGGATTATAAATGCGCCTTTAATGGTTCCAAGACTTTAAATCGAGATATCGGTCTACATGGCAGATATATCCAAATCTGGACCGATTTGGGCCAAGTTGTCGAAGAGCCTAACACAAAGCAATCGCCCAAATTTCGGCGAAATCGGACAATAAATGCCTCTTTTATGGTCCCAAAACCTTAAATCGAGAGATCGGTCTATATGGCAGCTATATTCAAATCTGGACCGATCTGTGCGATATTGCAGAAGTATGTCAAGGAGCTTAACTTAACTCGCTGTCCCAAATTTTGGCGACATCGGACAATAAATGAGCGTTTAATGGGTCCAAAACCATAAATCAAGAAATCGGTCTATATGGCAGCTATATCCAAATCTGAACCGATCTGGACCAAATTGAAGAAATATGTCGAAGGGCCTAACAGAACTCACTATCCCAAATTTCATCAAAATCGGATAATAAATGTGGCTTTTATGGGCCTAAGACCCTAAACCGGGGGATCGGTCTGTATGGCAACTATATCCAAATCTAGACCGATCTGGGTCAAAATAACGAAGGAAGTCGAAAGGCCTTACACAACTCACTGTCCCAAATTTCAGCAAAATCGGATAGTAAATGTGGCTTTTATGGGCCTTAGACCCTAAATCGGAGGATCGGTCTATATGGCAGCTATATCCAAATCTGGACCGATCTGGGCCAACTTGACGAAAGATGTTGAAGGGCCTAACACAACTCACTGTCCCTAATTTCAGCAAAATTGGATAATAAATGTGGCTTTTATGGACCTAAGACCCTAAATCGGAGGATCGGTCTATATGGCAGCTATATCCAAATCTGGAACGATCTGAGCCAAATTGACAAAGGATGTCGAAGGGCCTAACACAACTCACTGTCCAAAATTTCAGCAAAATCGGATAAAAAATGTGGCTTTTATGGGCCTAAGACCCTAAATTGGAGAATCGGTCTATATGGCAGCTATATCCAAATCTGGACCGATCTGGTCCAAATTGACGAAGGATGTCCAGGGGCCTAACACAACTCACTGTCCCAAAGTTCATCAAAATCGGATAATAAATGTGGCTTTTATGGACCTAAGACCCTAAATCGGCGGATCGGTCTATATGGGGGCTATATGAAGATATAGTCCGATATTGCAAAATTTCAGCTCAATATCTCTATTTTTAAAGACTGTAGCGTGATTTCAACAGACAGACGGACGGACATGTCTAGATGGTCTTAGATTTTTACGCTGATCAAGATTATATTTACTTTATAGGGTCGGAAATGGATATTTCGATGTGTTGCAAACGGAATGACAAAATGAATATACCCCCATCCTTCGGTGGTGGGTATAATATTGTACAATGACTTCTCCTATGACCTTCAACATAAGTGCCAAATATGGTTGGAATCGAACCATAACCTAATATACGTATGATCCGATCTCCCGATTTTATTTCTTTAGCCAATGCCTTCCACTATGGCCATCAAAGCAAGTATGGCTTGAATCGATCCTTAACCTGATACAGGTTCTGTAGCAAGCAATTCTAATGCATTATCATCTGTTTACCCATGAAAAGAAACCGGGCAAAGAACTTGACAAATGCGATACAGTGTAGAGGGTTTATAAGATTCGACATGGTCGAATTTGTCTCGCTTTTACTTGTTTAAATTTAAGTCTCTATGATCCAGTTGTATGCCCATAGTTCCCGAGACAATCTGAGTGATAGCCTTTTTCAGTTCAGTGTTGGGAGTGACAGATTATGGCGTTTATTAAAAATTATTAATTAATTATTTTTGCAAAAAAAAAAGTATTTAACAAAGTTCCCCGCTGTGCTCCATAGTGTGACAAGCAATGCATCCTTATTGAAGTCCTTAGATTTATTTTAATTTATTCGTGTAATTGCAAACTCACTGCAGTGTCTCTGAGTTGTGTACAATGGCCTGGCTTTGTGCTAAACGCTTGCATTCCCATTATCTCTATAATTACTTTTAAGATTGTGATTTAACAAAAGGCCGGGAAGGTGGGTGTGTTGTGTGGTGTGTGTGTGAACGCAAAACTTCCTGTATTGTAGCATCATGTCACAGCATGGCACAAAGTACATGGTGCTGTTTTGCATTTCTGCAGCATAAAACTTCATATTGGTTGAGGATTTTAGAGTATCCAAGGACATCATGCTTATGAATAACCTTTTGAGTTCGTACTTGGGCGTATATTCACTCTTCGATGCTTAAGTGTGTGTGTGTGTGGCATGTGTGTCTGTGTGTTTGGGTTGGGCTACCTTAAGCAACCTGCCTTCAGTTGAAGCAACACAACGACTCCATTGGTGGCAAATGCATTGCAGACTTTCTTTGAAACTCTTCTCTTTGATTTTGGGTCAGTGGTATGGGATGGACAATAGATTGCCATACGATTTTTCCTAAAATCGATTAGAGCAAAGCTTTTAATTTTCATGCAATCACAAAAAGTGATTGTTGTGTGTCCAGCTTGTAAAACATTTTCTATGTCAGCTTTGGCCAGTAAACTTTCATTAGAATCTCCCGCTGTTTACTACACAGAATAGGTCTTAAAAGAAATTGTGTTCGCTTGTTAGGTGGGTTCAATTTTCCATATAATGAAACAATAAATGTTTGGCTGGAGTGGACATGTATTGCAAGGAATTTACTGTACAACAAGTGATGGAAGAAGTTTTGGGGGGGAGTTGGGGTTGAAAGGGCCATAAGGACTCCTTACTTTAGTACTACTTAGTCTGCTGGGGCTCAATATCAATCACATGAATATGTAGTAAAAATTGATTAGAATCTGTACACTAAGAAATTTGTAAATAAACTTAAGCCTTGGATCACTATCGAAGAAGTTCCATGGCGTGCATTCAGGCAGTCCGCTACAGACGAGCATACCAAGTGGTGTAGGCTGTTTTGTGACATACAGTATGGCTAATTGAGTAGAATTCCATGCCTTCGAAGCGAAAGGATCTTTATCTCCGCATAGAGGTGATCCTATTGAAAATTTAGGAGTCGTAGTTAGGTTAGGTTAGCTTTAAGTGGCAGTCTGCCATTAGACTCACTTAGAGGTTTTGGTCCTTTGTGATACCACAGGAACATAAAAAGGAAGATGCCTTCTAGTCTCTACTGTTGAACCATCCAGATCGCTTTAAAAAGCCCAATAACTTGCGAATGTTTTCATCCGTTAAATAAGACAGGTTCTCAAAGAAATGATAACCTAAAGTTGAACCCCTTCTGACTGCTAGTGAGGGACACACATACAAGGTGTTCTATAGTCTCTTCTTCTATGATGTCCTCATAGTTTCTGGCAACCTTCAGTCTTTCAGCATTTTTTCCAATTAAACAGTGACCTGTCATGATGAACACCATGTCTGAGAAGTCTGTTCTAGCCAATGACAACAAATCGGTAGACCTCTTCAAGTCTAGATTAGGCCACATAGTTTCGGAATGCTCACAGCCCCCTCTTTGTGATCATCCATCATTCGTTGTCCTTCAGGCCTAGTCCTGAAAACTTAGCCTACATGTCGCTAGAGGCATACCCACAGATTCCAGTGTCCCTGGAATGTGTAGGGTAGTCTCGCAAGCTCGTCCGCTTTACAATTCCCTGGGATATCTCTGTGAACCGGCATCCAAAACAGGTGAATTTTGAACTGTTCACCCATCTCGTTGAGAGATATGCGACAATCGAGGGAGGTTTTAGTGTTCAGAAATACGTTCTCCAGGGATTTAATGGCTGCCATGCTGTCTGCGGAAATATTTATGCCAATCGTCGTATATCTAAGCCATTCCACCACATCCTTAATTGCAGGGATCTTCGCTTGATACACAGCGACAGTGGTCGGGTAACCTATGACCAGTTCTAGGTCTTTAGAGTACACCCCAAAGTCCACCTGGTCGTCTAGTTTGGAACTATCTGTGTAGAAGTCTATGTAATTTCTGTTATCAGGGATATCGGTGCTATCAGGATTAGTGGTACAGTTATTTTTATCAAAAAGCAGCTCAGGTAGTATGTTATCCACACTGCCTGGAACATCGGAGGAGTCGTAGTTAATACAGCGGCATTGTAGTAGGTATTTTTAAACGGCAAGTCGCCGAATTTGTTAGCTCACATCAGTGCAGTTTACAAACTCATTTTGTGGTATGGAATGACTAGCGGCTAAACGGTGCCAGAAATACCACCCCAATTTGAGAAACTCCCAGGTTGACTCAAATACTTAGGGATCCAAAGTTTTAGGCCTGGTTAGATGGACGATTTGCCGAACTCCTCAAAAATCGTGACTTGGCCAGCAGCATCGCAAGATTTCAATAGGTTTGGAGTCACAAGGGCCTTCCGATGGCTCGTTTCAACCAAGTTGAGAGAAGAGAAATAAAGGGTGATTTTTTTGAGGTTAGGATTTTCATGCATTAGTATTTGACAGATCACGTGGGATTTCAGACATGGTGTCAAAGAGAAAGATGCTCAGTATGCTTTGACATTTTATCACGAATAGACTTACTAACGAGCCACGCTTGCAAATCATTGAATTTTATTACCAAAATCAGTGTTCGGTTCGAATTTTGACAAATTTTGTTCAGCGATGAGGCTCATTTCTGGTTGAATGGCTACGTAAATAAGCAAAATTGCCGCATTTGGAGTGAAGAGCAACCAGAAGCCGTTCAAGAACTGCCCATGCATCCCGAAAAATGCACTGTTTGGTGTGGTTTGTACGCTGGTGGAATCATTGGACCGTATTTTTTCAAAGATGCTGTTGGACGCAACGTTACGGTGAATGAACACATTTCGAACCGAACACTGATTTTGGTAATAAAATTCAATGATTTGCAAGCGTTGCTCGTTAGTAAGTCTATTCATGATGAAATGTCAAAGCATACTGAGCATCTTTCTCTTTGACACCATGTCTGAAATCCCACGTGATCTGTCAAATACTAATGCATGAAAATCCTAACCTCAAAAAAATCACCCTTTACAAGACTCCCCAGGAACTAACACCAGTTTGTAATCGTGTTTCTCAAAGACTCAAAAACGGCGAAACCGATTTTCTTGAAATTTTCACAGATGGTGCACAATGATCCGATGGTGAGAATAGGGTACTACATTTATTGATATCTTAAGGCGGTCGGACCCTCCCCTTACCCTCCTCTTATTTTTAGAAACGCCAGATCTCGGAGATGGGTTGCGCGATTTAAGCGAAATTTTGTGTGCTCTCTTATAGTAATCTAGAAACAGAAAGTTGGTACCCAAATTTTGGGTAGGGTAACTAGGGGGACCGCCCCACGCCCAAAACCAATAAAATATAGGTAAAGACCAATCACGACAATATGGGACTCAAATGAAAGATATTTCAAATTAGAAAACGTATCTGATAGCCAATTTCGGACCAAATGTTTGGGGGACCACCCAAACCCTCAAAACTCCCTTAAATCGGACATACTAACCGACCATGTCAATATGGTACTCAAATGGAAGATATTTGGGAGTAGAATGAGAGTCTGATATCCAAATGAGTAATCAATCCCCAAACAAGACTTATTAACAGATCATGGCAATATGGGGCTCACAAAAAAAGGTATTTGAGTGTAGAATAGGAATCTGATATGCGACCTCCATTAAAACGCTCCCTAAAGAGGACAAATTTAAGACCATAGCAATATGGCCACCGCTTTGTTCGATGTTCTCGCCAGGATTGGAACGCGTTCAGCGTCATAGGCTACAATGGCACTAATTCGATATCTCATATTCAGAGCGAAGTGTCCCCACCATAAAAAGATATTAGCGAATCAAAGAAGGAGCAGCGGAGGGGGGCCGATTCGGCTAGTCATGCATATAAATGAAATTCGAACCACAAATGTATTTGTAAATTACAAAATACGAAGCCAACATCTGCCAAAATTTATTGGCTTCAGACCCCTTATCGGAAGATCGGTCTATATGGCAGCTATATCTAAATATAGTCCGATCTGAACCATATTCAGGTCGGGTGTTAGTAGGTTTAAAACTGCGTTCTACTCCAAATTTCAACGAAATTGGATAAAAAATAAAGCTTTTATGGCCTTCAGACCCTTTATCGGGAGATCGGTCTATATGACAGCTATATCTAAATATGGACCGATCTAATCCATATTTAGGTCAGATGTTGGGAGGGTTAAAATATCAGACCCTTTATCGGGAGATCAGTCTATAAGCCAGGTATATCTAACTATGGACCGATCTAATCCATATTTAGGTCAGATGTTGGGAGGGTTAAAATAACCCCCTGTTGCAAAATCGGCAATAAATAGAGCTTTTATGGTCTTCAGACCCTTTATCGGTAGATCGGTCTCTATGACAGCTATATCTAAATATAGTCCGATCTGGACCATACATGGGTCAGATGTCGGGAGGCCTTAAACTACTCACTGTTTCCAAACTCATCAAAATCGGATGAAAAATAAAGTTTTTATGGACTTTAGACCCTTTATCGGCAGATCGGTCTATATAGCAGCTATATCCAAATATGGTCTCATTTGGCCCATTCAAGAACTTAACCAGCGTGCATCAAAAAGACGTATCTGTGCCAAATTTCAGCTCAATGTCTCAATTTTTGAAGGCTCTAGAGTGATTACAACAGACGGACGGACAGACGGATAAACGGTCAGACACACGGACATCGTTTAATAGTCTTAGAATTTTGCGACTATCCGTAATATATATACTTTGTAGGGTCGGAAATTGATATTTCGATGTGTTGCAAATGGAATGACTAAATGAATATACCCCCCATCCTACGGTGGTGGGTATAAAAATCAGGGGTGGTTATCCCCTCCCAAATCTGGTGACATTTGTGAAGGACTATGGCATGTGAAAATTTCTCTCCAAAGAGGTGTCGCACAGCGGCTCGCCGTTCGAACTCGGTGATTAAAACTTGAATCGGACAGCACAGTACATGTGAGAAGTTTGCCCCTGTTCCTTAATGGAGTGCTCATGGGCAAATTTGATTTGAGTCTAATTGCCAGTAAAAGCTTTAAATATTTTGCACTATCCCAAACTTAAGGATTCGACTGCAACTTAACGACAGAATAAAAGAACGATTGTTGGTGGGTATACAAAAATATTACCCACCCAAACTTAATTATTTGTATACCCCTTAATTTTTGGCATTTTTTTCCAAACTCTTCAATGTTAAAAGGAGTCCATTCAACTGGCGTGCTTTGCTTGCATAAATATTTAATATAAAAATTTTATTAAAAAGAAAAACGTTTTTATTTATTTTATTTAAGATAATAAAAACAATTTTGTATCCAACAAGGCCAGACATGTCGTTAAACAGCACCGCCAATTTATTTCAATTAAAGAAGAATATCCATCAATAAAACCGATAAAAAATTGTTTGTTTCTTTTAATGGCAAAACCTTCCATAACCAACGATAATTACCCCAACCTCAAAACCAAGTCACATAAATAATTCACCAAATTTAAGTACTTCACCCCAAGAAGTTGTCGTTCATTTCTGCCGCCTCAACAGCAGCAACAAAATCAAAAGTTTGAGTAAATTTTGCCAAAAAGTGAAATTTGTAACAGCCTTTAATTGAAAGAAACTTTTAATTGACTCGCCATTGGGTCCTAATAGAATCACTCTCTTTTATTTAAGAAGCAATGACTTTAAATTAAGGTCAGGGACGTGACCCTTGCCAACAACTTGAACAACTATGGCCAAAAACTAAAGCAGCAAAAACACACACACACACACAAACAGATAGTAATAGTGAAAATTGGAAAATTTCTCTCGCCCGTTGTGCTCGAAGGCAATAAAACAAAACGAGTAAATTGTTGATTTCAAAGACTTCACTGAAGGGTTTTGATCGCAAGAGTGGCTGGTTATGTTGTTAATAATATAGGGACTAGATGAGTTCAAGGCTGAAGGTAATAGAAAGAGTTTTAAAGTGGACATTGGCTACTAAAATTATAATATTGGTTTGCCCAAAAAGTAATTGCGGATTTTTCATATAGTCGGCGTTGACAAATTTTTTCACAGCTTGTGACTCTCTAATTGCATTCTTTCTTTTGTCAGTTATCAGCTGTTACTTTTAGCTTGCTTTAGAAAAAAAGTGTAAAAAAGTATATTTGATTAAAGTTCATTCTAAACTTTATTAAAAATGCATTTACTTTCTTTTAAAAAATCCGCAATTACTTTTTGGGCATCCCAATACAAACAAAAAATCTAGTAAAAGAGTACTAAGTTCGGCCGGGCTGAATCTTGGGAACCCACCACCATGGATGCAGCTAACATATGGGAGCTATATCTGGTTGTAGACCCATTTGGACCATAATAAGCACAGTTGGTGAGAGTCATAACAGAACACTATATGCAAAATTTCAGCCAAATCAGATTAAAATCGAGGCTTCCATGGGCTCAAGCGGTCAAATCGGGAGATCGGTTTATATGGGAGCTATATCAGGTTCTTGATCGATATGAACTGTACTTGACACAGTTGTTGGAAATCCCAAATTTCAGCCAAATCGGACAAAAATTGTGGCTTCCATGCCTTTAGTCTTTGCCAAGCTTGTCTAGGAGACGTGATCAATGCCCACCACAAGGAGAGTTCCTACCTCCTCCTACTCCCTGTGCGAAACTTCCCATTCCTCCACGACCAACTCTTGCTTTTGCTTTTTAAAGATTTTCATCATGTGTTCCGTCACGATTTCGCCGCCCACATTATTGATGAAGACCGTCGCCTTTGCGAGCTGTGCGATGTTCATCTTTCTTACAAGGTCGAGCTTTGCGTCCCAGGCAATCTGGATACTTTCAACGAGCTGTGTGACGGTGTCAATACATTCCGCTGATGCAAAGCGCAGCGTTGAGATGTCCCTCTATACTCAAAGCTCATATTTCGTATGGGTGAACCCCCTTCAGAGGGGGGATGTTCGATAATCCGATCGTTTACCATATGCCTCATTCCGACGATCTGGTGGAGTTCAAAAAGTCATATCGGGAGATCGGTTTATATGGGAGATAGATCAGATTATATTGGGTTGCCCAAAAAGTAATTGCGGATTTTTCATATAGTCGGCGTTGACAAATTTTTTCACAGCTTGTGACTCTGTAATTGCATTCCTTCTTCTGTCAGTTACCAGCTGCTACTTTAGCTTGCTTTAGAAAAAAAGTGTAAAAAAGTATATTTGATTAAAGTTCATTCTAAGTTTTATTAAAAAGCATTTACTTTCTTTTAAAAAATCCGCAATTACTTTTTGGGCAACCCTAGATCAATTTCGACCGCACTTGGCACAGTTGTTGAAAGTCCTAACAGAACACTATATGCAAAATTTCAGCCAAGTCGGACAAAAATTGTAGCTTCCAGGGGTTCACGAAGTCAAATCGGGAGATCGGTTTATATGGGAGCCATATCAGGTTATAGACCGATTTGGACCATACTAGGCAGAGTTGTTGAAAGTCATAACAGAACACTATATGCAAAATTTCAGCCAAATCGGATTCAGATTCCGGAGGCTCACGAATTCTAATCGGTAGATCGGTTTATATGTGAGCTATATCTAAATCTGAGCCGATATGGCCGATTTGCAATTCCCAGCGACCTACATCAAAATAAAATATCTGTGGAAAATTTTAAGCAGCTAGCTCTACGCGTTCGACCGCTGTCGTGATTTCGATAGACGGACAGACGGACATGGCTAGTTCGAATCAGAATTTCGAGACGATCAATATTTCCAGGTGTCAAAACCGAATGGCTAACTTAGTATACCGCTAAAAATTCCTTGGTATTTTGCTGGACTGGAAATTGAACTTCAAATCCAACATTTTGGTATGGGCAAGAAAGGCAACTCTTGCCATATACAACTGCAAGAGAGCCATTGGCAAAAGTTGGGGATTTAGATCACGTGTCATGCATTTGGTATATGCTGCAGTTGTCAGACCTATAATGTTATATGGTGTTGTGGTCTGGTGGACGGCGTTTCAAAAATCCACCTACTGCTCAATACTTAACAGGATCCAAAGGATGGCTTGTTTGTGCATTACACAGCCGTACTGAGGACGACGCCATCTGATGCACTGAATTTAATGCTTCATCTTATGCCTTAGGACATTAGGGCTAGACAAATTGCAGCAACCACTGCCGTGAGGTTAAGGGAGCTTTCTCATTGGTCATGTGGCGGCTACGGACACTGTGTTATCCTTAATGCGATATTCGGTGATCCAGGCAGTGTGGATTACACCCTACCTGAGCCGCTTTTTGATAAAAAGTACTGTACCACTATTCCTGATAGAACCGATTGGAACTACGATGTCCCTGGTAACAGAAGTCACATAGAATTCTATAAGGACAGTTCCAAACTAAACGACCAGGTGGGTTTTGGGGTATACTCTAAAGATCTAGAACTGGTCATATCGAAAAGGTTACCCGACCCCTGCAATGTACATCAAGCGGAGATCCTTGCAATTAAGGAAGTGGTGGAATAGCTAAGATATAATGCCATTACGACGATTGGCATAAATATCTTCTCAGACAGCCAGGCAGCCATTAAAACCCTGGAGAAAGTATTTCTGAATATAAAAACCACCCACGACTGTCACAGATCTCTCAACGAGATGGTTAAACAGTTTAAAATTCACCTGTGTTGAGTGCCGGGCCACAGAGATATCCCAGGGAATAGTAAAGCGGATGAGCTTGCGGGACTAGGAACTACCCTACACATTCCAAGGACACTGGAATCTGTGGGTATGCCTCTAGCGACATGTATGCCAAATTTTCAGGACCAGGCCCGAAGGACAACGAACGGTAGATGGTCACTAAGAGGGGGCTGCGAGCATTCCAAAACTATGGGACCTAATCTAGACTTGAAGAGGTCTACCGCTTTGCTGCCATTGGCTAGAACAGACGTCTCAGTCATTGTGTCCGTCATGACAGGTCACTGTCTAATCGGAAAACATGCTGACAGACTGAAGGTTGCCAGCAATGACTTTCGCAGAAGCTGTAGGGAAATCGAAGAAAAAGAGACTATAGAACACCTTCTGTGTGTGCGTGTCCCGCACTAGCAGTTAGAAGGAGTTCCACTTTAGGTTCTCATTTCTTTGAGAACCTGTCTGATTTAGCGGATGTGAACATTCGCAAGATATTAGGGTTTTTTTGTTAAATCGATCTGGTTGCCGTAGCGCAGAGGTTGGCACGTCCGCCTATGACGATGAACGCCTGGGTTCAAATCCTGGCGAGACCATCAGAAAAAATTTTCAGTGGTGGTTTTCCCCTCCTAATGCTGGCAACATTTGTGAGGTATTATGCCATGAACAACCTCTCTCAAAAAAAGGTGTCGCACTGCGGCACGCCGTATGGACTCGGCTATAAAAAGGAGGCCCCTTATCATTGAGCTTAAACTTGAATCGGACTGCACTCATTGATATGTGAGAAGTTTGCCCCTGTTCCTTAATGGAATGTTCATGGGCAAAATTTGCATTTGCAATTTTACTAGAAGGCATCTTCCTTCTTCAGTTCCTGTGGTATCACAATGGACGAAAACGTCTAAGTGAGTCTGAGTAACCTAGCATGCCTGCCTATGATAGCGACCTGTTTAAATTCCTCATAAATTCTTGCCAAACTTTTATAATTAATTTATCATTCCTTTAATCTTGACAATATGACATAGTCCTACATTAATTTGCTATAATTAACGGCTATTCAAAGTCACCATAGGACATCAGGCGTATGAGTTATGCCCGCCAAGTGGCAAAAACGATGTTATTAATTATACGCTCCATAGTTCATAGTCTATAGCATAGATGGGCAGCATACACATCCCCACATAAATTTCTATGCCTTGGGGCAAAAACAAATAGAAGCACACGGACAGTGTAAACATTTTCGTGTGGCTTCGTTCGGCTGCTTCTATTTCATAGCTATTTCCTTGGTTGATGTTTGATGATACTCACACAAACACATTTAGGGCTTTTCAACAGTGTTGGTGTGCCCAGCACTGGTCTATAGTCATATATCTTTGTGGGGGGTTGCTCTGTCTCTCAATGACTCTCTCACTACATCATTGTTTAATGTAAACTCACTTCCGTCCTCAGTGTTCATAATACATCCGGTCATTACACCCTGCGTCATCATTTTGGGTGGTAGTGAGGACTAAATACCGTTTAGTTTTAATTGGACGCTGTGCGCTTTGCACAACGTTGTTGAATAAGCTATAGCCAAAAATTCTATCAAATGGCCTGTTAAACTTGAAGCTGTTTGAAGTCAATAGACAAGAGATTTTCATGAGGCCATTGTAGCTGGCCCGCCCAAAATTCATAATTTTAAACATCACTCATTGCTGTAATGCTTAATAATTTGGACGGGAGATTATACTTAGTTTTCTTATGGTTTTAGTTAGCACCAAATTAAACATATGTATATCCAAGGAATTGTTCGTGGAGCAATGATTCGTGGACTAAGGAATGGTCCATGGGAATGGGAGACACAGGGCCTGTATTCTTAAAAAGCATAGTCCTAATGTTTTTCTTCTTCCGTCGCTTAGCACTGCAGATTTAGTAGCAGCCTGCATTGGCATTAATAAGTCTCATTACTGGCTGGTTTCAGCATAAATGGCACATCATTCAGAGATACCAACTTCAAGACTTAGGTTGTTGTTTGAAGTCGCTTCTGCAGGGAAAAAGGCCCTTATTGTAAGAAATGATGATGCACATCACCAGATATGGGAAAGTTCGGAACGAAATAGGTGATCTGCTTATCTTATATTGTATACAAAAATCAATGTGTGTTTGTTTGTAGGTTTGTTTGTTTGTTGGTATGTTTGTGTGTTCCTTATAGACTCAGAAACGGCTGAACCGATTTTCTTGAAATTTTCACAGATGGTGCATAATGACACCGTGGTGAAAATACTACTACATTTTTTGATATCTGAAGGGGGAGCGGACCCTCCCCCTTACCCTAATTTTCTGAAACGCCTGATCTGATCTCGGAGATGGGTGGTGCGATTTAAGCGAAATTGTGTGTGCTCTCATATAGCACCCTAAAAAAAAAATTTGGTATCCAAATTTCGGATAGGGTACCTAGGTGGGCTGCCCCACCCTAAAACCTACCAAACATATATTTAGGCCAATCACGATAATATGGGACTCAAATGAAAGGTATTAAGGATAAGAAAACGTATATGATATCCAATTGTCGGAACAAGTGCTAGGGGGACCACCCCAAGCCCCAAAACACCCCTAAATCGGAATATTTACCGACCTTGGCAATATGGGATTCAAATTAAAGGTATTTGCGAGTAGAATACGAATCTGATAACCACATAACCATGGTGCATAATGACACCGTGGTGAAAATAGGGTACTACATTTTTTGATATCTGAAGGGGGGGCGGACCTTTCCCCTTACCCTAATTTTCAGAAACGCCAGATCTCGGAGATGGGTGGTGTGATTTAAGTGAAATTTTGAGTGCTCTCATATAAAAAACAAAATTGGTATCCAAATTTCGGATGGGGTACCAAGGGGGGCCGCCCCACCCTAAAACCTATTCATATATTTAGACCAATCACGATAATATGGGACTGAAATGAAAGGTATTTAAGATAAGAAATCATATCTGATATCCAATTGTCGGACCAAGTGTTGGGGGGACCACCCCAACCCCCCAAACACCCCTTAATCGGACATATTTACCGACCATGGCAATATGGGACTCAAATGAAAGGTATTTGCGAGTAGAATACGAATCTGATATCCAAATGTGGGACCACGTTTCTGGGGGTCTACCCCTTCCCCAAAACACCCTCCAAACTGGACTTATTTACTGATCATGGGAAAAAGGGACTTAAATAAAAGGTATTTGAATGTAGAATACGAATCTGATATCCAAATATGGGACAAAGTGTTTGGGTGGCCGCCTCTCACCAAAAACATCCCCCAAAGGGGACAAATTTACGACCATAGCAATATGGGGCTCAAATGAAAGGTCTTTGAGAGTAAAGCACGAATTTGATATCAATATTCGGGAAAAGTGTCTTTGGGGCCAACCCACCCCCACAACACCACCCAAGTAGTAAGTATTTACTGACGATTGCAATATAAGGCTCAAATAAGAGGGTTTTTAAAGTGGAACACGAATCCGATATATATTTTCAAGGCCAACTCACTGAGTGGCCGCCCATCCCCCAAAACACCCCCCAAGCCGGTCATATTTGCCGACTATGGAAATATGGGGCTCAAATTAAAGGTATGTGGGAGAAGACCACGTATCTGATATCAACATTAGGGACCAACTGTCTAGGGGACGTCACACCACCATAACAACCTCCAAATAGTAGACCAATAAAGGTCATATGGGATTCGGATAAAGGCACTTATTTTGTTAAACTCTTAGTCAAGTTAGCATGGTATTTCACTCAAAGATTTTTAATTGTCGAAAATAAATATTCCAAGGAAACTTTTGTTCCATATAAAGAAAAGAAGGCGCAGGGGAGCGGGCCCGGGTCAGCTAGTCGAATATATTATAAGTTGCCATCTGGCGATTTGTAATAAAGGTAATATGCCAACACAACAGTGGAGGAAGTTCTGAACCCCGATAATGGTCCGGTTTCTACCGATAAATCTCCACCGTTGTAAGGCCGCTTTAGCGGCACTAAAGTTCCTCCTGATGGCAGGGGGATTTGACGTGGTTCTTATCCAGGAACCACGGGTGTGTGAAGGAATGGTTCGTTGACTAAGAATTCCGGGATTTAAACTACTCAAGGGTACAGGGAATGGAAGACACAGAGCCTGTATTCTTGCAAAGAGTAGTCTAAATGTTCTTCTTCTTCCGTCTTCGCTTAGCACCGAGGATTCAGTAGTAGCCAGTCTTGAAATACATAAGTCTCATTACTGGCTGGCTTCCCCACATATGGCACACGAATCAGGGATGTCGTCTTCAAGCATTAAGTTGCTGGTTGAAGCTGCTTCTGTAGGGAAGTAGAGCCTCATTGTGATGCTAATGCACACCACCAGATATGGGGAAGTTCGGATGTCAACGAAAGGGGTGAGTTGCTTATCGAATATATTAAAAGTTGCAATCTGGCGATTTGTAATAAAGGGGATAAACCGACCTTTATTACCAGGAACAGGCAGGAGGTACTATTGGGTTGCCCAAAAAGTAATTGCGGATTTTTCATATAATCGGCGTTGACAAATTTTTTCACAGCTTGTGACTCTGTAATTGCATTCTTTCTTCTGTCAGTTATCAGCTGTTACTTTTAGCTTGCTTTAAAAAAAAAATGGTAAAAAAAGTATATTTGATTAAAGTTCATTCTAAGTTTTATTAAAAATGCATTTACTTTCTTTTAAAAAATCCGCAATTACTTTTTGGGCAACCCAATAGATATTACATTTGTATCGGCAGATATAAGCGGAAGAATATGCGGCTGGGAAGTGTTGGATGGCCACAGCTTCTGTGATCATCGTTATATTATGTTTAGACGAGGAGAAAATCAGCAGATGTGGTCCCTTGGCTAAACAGAAGAAAGGTGGATTGGTATACATTTTGGCACAAACTATGCACGTCTGTCCCTTCTAGACTAGAAAAAGATGTGGAAACTAGGGAGGATATAGACATAGTGGTCAAGTGTTTTACAAAGGCCCTGAAAGACTCGCTTGTGTCAGCAAGTCCTAGTGCCAAGCCAAGGGGAAAACAAAGACCGCCGTGGTGGACCCCAGAGCTGGTTGGTCTAAGGAAGGTCTGTAGAAAACTCTTCAAGAGGGCGAAAGCCACAAAACAACCATGCGATTACAAATTGGCAATTTTGCCCATGAACATTCCACTAAGGAACAGGGGCAAACTTCTCACATATCAATCGGTGCAGTCCAATTCAAGTTTAAGCTCAATGAAAAGGGGCCTCCTTTTTATAGCCGAGTCCGCACAGCGTGCCGCAGTGCGACACCTCTTTGGAGAGAAGTTTTACATGGTATAGTACCTCACAAATGTTGCCAGCATTAGGAGGAGAAAACAACCGCTGACAATTTTTTCTGATGGTCTCGCCAGGATTCGAACCTAAGCGTTCAGCGCCATACGCAGACATGCTAACCTCTGCGCTACGGTGGCCTCCGCAATTAGGACATAAGGCTGAGCTAAGAAAATATAAGGGTGAGCTAAGAAAGGCTCAAAACAAATCCTGGGTAGAATTATGTAGCTCCGTGGAGGATACATCTGAGGCCCTTAGGCTAAGGAAGATTCTGCCCTCGAGATCTATTACGGAGGCATATATTCAGAAGTAAGAGAATGTATGGACATTGTCTAGTGAGTAAACACTAGAACTACCCGTTGATACACATTTCCCGGGAAATTTTCCAATGGACAACTCGGAGCCAGAAGAGGTTGTCATTGGTATGCACTCGTCGGAGGATATTAGGGAAAATGTTTGTGAGCCGAAAATCCTTTGGGCGATAAGAACTTTTGACTCCATTGAGTTGCCAGGTCCTGGTGATATATCACAGGTTGAATTACAAACTATGTCTGATAGAATGGTTCCTCCGCTTAGGGAGACATACTCTGTTTGTGTCAGCATATCATATATGGGATGGAGGGACACGATGACGGGACTACACAAAGGCGAAACATTTTTGTCCTATTAGTCTGTCATCCTTTATGCCGAAAACCCTTGAGAGGTTTATGGAAACATATCTTAGGGCAAAGATCTCTGGAAATCGTTTGTCACGGCAGCGTCATACCTATAGTAACGGCTAATCCACTGAAACAGCCCTTCACGACTTAGTCGGCTACATAGAGGGTTCTCTCACTGTCAAGGAATATACAATGGCAGGATTTCTTGACATTGAAGGTGCTTTGAATGAAGTAAAGCCCACGTAAATCATGAAGGAGTTTGAGTTTCTAGGCATCAACTGTACCCTAAGAAAGTTAATCAGTAACTTACTTACTAAAAGATGCATTACGGCTGGCTTGGGATCTGTGGATCTAAAAAGATGGGCAAGCAGAGCAATAACTCAAGGAGGTGTACTGTTTCCTCTACTTGGAATATAGCCATTAACAATATATTATTGTCTCTGGAAGAAAAAGGTGTATAGGTGGTCGCGTATGCTGATGACGTGGCAATTGCGGTTAGGGGAAAGTTTCCCAGCACTCTAAAATATATACTTCAGGAAGCTCTACGTGCAACAGCAAAGTGGGCTACCGAAAGTGTTCTAGGTTCAAATCCGTGCAAGAAAGAAGTAGTTTTTTTCAGCAGGAGATACAAGTTGCCTACAGTGGCATCTTTTAGGTTGCCCAAAAAGTAATTGCGGACTTTTCATATAGTCGGCGTTGACAAATTTTTTCACAGCTTGTGACTCTGTAATTGCATTCTTTCTTCTGTCAGTTATCAGCTGTTACTTTTAGCTTGCTTTAGAAAAAAAGTGTAAAAAAAGTATATTTGATTAAAGTTCATTCTAAGCTTTATTAAAAATGCATTTACTTTCTTTTAAAAAATTCGCAATTACTTTTTGGGCAACCCAATATCTCCTTGGGAGAAGAAAATTTTCCATTTACAGAAATCGCAAAATACCTGGACGTTTTGCTAGACAGAAAATTGAACTTAAAATCCTATACACCTGCAAGGGAGCCATTGGCAAAAGTTGGGGTGCTTAGAAAGCGCGTCATGCAATGGGTATATACTGCAGTTGTCAGACCTATAATGCTATATGGTTGTTGTTGTGTTAATCACATTTTCATGTAAAGATGGTGATCCCCGTCAAGCTCCTGTGGGTGAGCAAGTTCGTTCCGGTCCAAAGGACTGATTGCCGCCCGGACAGAGTGGCCATTGGTTATCTAAAGGCGCCAATAACTTTCCTTGTCAAACCGACCACTCACTGAGACCCCCTGCGCGATATAGCTGATTGTCCGGGACTGCCCTACTGTTATTCTTTTCGGCTACGGCGGTGCCGAGGTAGATAGGTTAGGTTAGGTTTAAGTGACAGTCTGCCATCAAACTCACTTAGACGTTTTCGCCCATTGTGATACCACAGGAACAGAAGAAGGAAGATGCCTTCTAGTTTCTACCGTTGAAGCATACAGATCGCTTTAAAAAGCCCAGTAACTGGCGAAATTTCACATCTGCTAAATCAGACAGGTTCTCAAAGAAATGAGAACCTAAGATGGAACTCCTTCTGACTGCTAGTGCGGGACACACACACAGAAGGTGTTCTACAGTCTCTTCTTCATCGATGTCGTTACAACTTCTGCAGAAGTCTTCGCTGGCAACCTTCAGTCCGTCAGCATGTTTTCCGATTAGACAGTGATCTGTCATGACGGACACAACGACTAAGACGCCTGTTCTAGCCAATGACAGTAAAGCGGTAGACCTCTTCAGGTTTAGATTAGGCCACATAGTTTTGGAATGATTACAGACACCTCTTTGTGACCATCTATCATTCGTTGTCCTTCCGGCCTGGACCAGAAAACTTCGTTTACATGTCGCTGGAGTCATACCCATAGATTCCAGTATCCCTGGAATGTGTAAGGTACTCACATTCTGTACTCTTTACAATTCCCTGGGATATCTCTGTGGCCCGGCACCCAGAACAGGTGAATTTTGAACTGTTCAGCTATCTTGTTGAGAGGTCTGCGATAGTCGAGGGTGGTTTTTTTTTATTCAGAAATACGTTCCCCAAGGATTTAATGGCTTCCTAGCTGTCTGAGAAGTTATTTATGCCAATCGCCGTTTTGACGTTATATCTTAACCATTCCACCACTTCCTCGATTGCAAGGATCTCCGCTTGATACACACTGGTCGGGTAACCTTTTCGATATGACCAGTTCTAGATCTGTAGAGTACACCCCAAAGCCCATCTGGTCGTCTAGTTCGGAACCATCCGTATAGCAGTCTATGTAACTTCTTTAACTAGGAATTTTGTAGTTCCAATCGGTTCAATCAGAAATAGTGGTACAGTACTTTTTACCAAAAATCGACTCAGGCAGAATATAATCCACACTGTCTGGACCGTCGGATATTGTATCAAGGATAGTCAGAACTCAGCGCTTCCACCACTGTTGTGTTACCCTCGTCTGCTGACTCCGCCAAGAGTTCATCCCCACAAGATTCGTTAGATCTTCTCATGTTGACCTTCCGTACACATTCAGGGGCAGGTGAGAAAGAAGTGGAACCATTGTTTCTCAGGACACTGGACACTTGCGGTGTGGACTATTCTTCCTTAGATGGTTCACTAGATGCTGCTGTTGAAGTACTTTTTTAACTCCGTCCTTCCCCGCTGGCGCACACCATGACCCCAGTCCGACCGGATGATCCACCCACACAGGACTTGTCGCGTCCCGTTTCGATGACTTCAACTCCTGTCTCGTTTTTGGCAGGGGTATTTTCAGTCTCCTGCAATCCACCAGATTTTAGGGATGTGGTCGATAGTTTCTAAGACAGGTGTTCAGCAAACAACTGCTGAGTCGTCTTCTGATTCTCCAACCCCGCCGCTTCTATAGACCTTCAGTTGCATTTCGTTGAATCCGTAGGATACACTTTCCTCAGATTTCAACAACAACTGCTGAGTCGTCCCCTGATTCCCCAACCCCGCCGCTTTTATAGACCTTCAGTTGCATTTCGTTGAATCCGAAGGATATATCTTCCTCAGACTTGTTGAGGTCTGCGAGACAGCCGGAGTTTAGTAGGAATACTACATGCCTCCGGTCAGCATCAGCCTCATCCAATCCACCAGTCTGTGGTTGAAAGATTGGGCTTTCATTCCCTTAGTCTTCCAAGTATGGATTCAGGATCTAAGGGAATCCTTGGTATCCATGCTTGCGCTATTGGTCGAGAAGGAATATCTTACTTCTTGACTAAATCTAGTGCTGCATCTGGTCAGATCTCACCAATTTTTTTAAGCGCACAATTCCAATTGAGCGTTTATCCCCGAAGGCAATTAGTCTGTATCGGCCCCGATACCAGCCTGCATTGTCTCAAACTGGAGACCCAGGAAGTCCTCAAGGTCATCGAAGTATGGAGACCCAGGATGTCCTCAAGGTCATCGAAGTATACTGATGATAGTCCATTGACTATCCCACTCCAATTGTTCCTAGGCATGCATCCCTGTTCTTCTCCCTTGTCGACAATTGCCATCACCAAACAGCCGCTCCAACAGTCGAGGTTTCAGTAGCAGACAACATGCTATGGCTTGATACCATCACCGCAGCTGTTGGGTCTTTGGAGTCCACTCTAAGCCTACTCCCGGGCTTTAGATCTGTCGCTCCACTGGAAACAGACGCAGATCATCAACCGCCTAATGGATACCACTATCGTAGCTATCCCTAAGTGAATTAAAATTGTTCTTCCAAAAATAATAACCCATTACGAGTTACAGGAAAATTGTAAAGAAGCGAAATAACAAAACGTTTGCTCCACTCAACGGTTCAATTCTGGGTTGCCCAAAAAGTAATTGCGGATTTTTCATATAGTCGGCGTTGACAAATTTTTTCACAGCTTGTGACTCTGTAATTGCATTCTTTCTTCTGTTAGTTATCAGCTGTTACTTTTAGCTTGCTTTAGAAAAAAAAAGTGTAAAAAAGTATATTTGATTAAAGTTCATTCTAAGTTTTATTAAAAATGCATTTACTTTCTTTTAAAAAATCCGCAATTACTTTTTGGGCAACCCAATAAAATCGGGCATGTACAGTCGCCTCAACTACAGCCAAGCAAGGATTAATGCCAAAGTGCAGATTTTTTTTTGTGACCTGGGACCGTTTAGAAAAATTTTCGCCACACAATCTGCAGGACTATCCCTTCAAGACCTGAAAGGGAGGTCAAGCAGTTCACGAAGGCCCTGAACGACTGTTTGGTGGTAGCATGGCCTAGTGCCAAGCAAGAAGCTAACATCGACCGCCATGGTAAACCCTAGAACTGTAGACCAACCAGTTCTAGGGTTTACCAAGGTTTACCAAGAAGGGCTGCAAAAAAACTGTTCCACAGGGCAAAAGCCGCAAGAAACCACACGTTTGCGACGGCTATAAGGCTGAGCTAAGAAAATTTAAGGGCGAGCTGAAAAAGGCTTAAAACAAATCCTAGGTGGAATTGGGCAGCTCAGTGGACGATACATATGAGGCCTCCAAGCAAGGGAAGATCCCATCCTCTACACCTATTGTATTACGATAGGATGTATGTATTGGTTGCCCAAAAAGTAATTGCGGATTTTTTAAAAGACAATAAATGCATTTTTAATAAAACTTAGAATGAACTTTAATCAAATATACTTTTTTTACACTTTTTTTCTAAAGCAAGTTAAAAGTAACAGCTGATAACTGACAGAAGAAAGACAGACTCACAAGCTGTGGAAAAATTTGTCAACGCCGATTATATGAAAAATCCGCAATTACTTTTTGGGCAACCCAATAGAAGTCACATAATGTATGGATAACAGTGGAATAACTCCTTGACACACCTTTCCCGAGAAACTCTCCACCGTTATGTATCATCGGTTGAATTACAAACTGTGTCTGATAGACTGACTCCTTGGTTTAGGAAGATATGCTCTGCTTGTATCAGCATGTCGTTTGTGCTTTCGGAATTTGAGAAAAACCTTGCCACCCGAAGGCGAAAGATTTTTTTTTCTTGTTATTAGTCTGTGATCCTTTAGGCTGAAGACTAGAGTGGTTGATATACCTTAGGGCAAAGCTAACTGCAGATCGCCTTTTTCGGCAACAGTGTGCATATAGTAAGGGCAACACCACTGAAACAGCCCTTCCTCCGACAAGTGTTCAGCAACAACTGCTGAGTGTTCTCCTGATTCCCCAACCTAATCGCTAGCTGATCATACTCTAATCAAAAACTTTCGGCAGTCGCAACATATCTAAAGGCAATCGAATCGCGGTGACCTAGGTTCTGGTTAACTTTTCTAACTTTTCTACCAGGGCGTTTACATTATCTTTAACCTAGCGTTAAATTGCAGTGAATTGTGTTGTTTCCCTGAAACTCCCAGTCATCTTCCATAGTACGCAAGGCAATATGGTCAACTATAAAAATAGAATTTGTTTTTAATACTTCCTCTCAAATACTCCCCTCTCAAATACTCCCCTCTGTTGTTACATAAAATATAGATGCCATTAGGAAAAAATGCGTTGTCAGTCTGCATATAGATTTTAAACTTTTTATCAAATCATCAAAATAACCTATAATCTGCCAAAATAGTCCTTATAAATATTGCTTTTGGCCAAAAAAAAAAAAAATGTTAGCATCATGATATTACAGTAAATTTAACCACTTCAGCAAGCAACGTTCGCCATTTGTGCTACAAAATATGACCATTAGTTGAGGGGGGGCGGCATGGTTTACTACTCACCGCAAGCACTTGGCTACCAACAGCAGGACTCTGACAAAGCATTTTCCTATGAAGACCATGAACACCAAAACTGGCCACAAAGTCTCAGCAGTAGTACATCAATGTACTACTGGCGGCAGGATCAGCTGCAACTTAATGCGCAGCCACACTCATTACATGGCAAGCCACACAATGATGGTGGCCACTGATTGCGGTGATTTTCCTGCCAGTCAGCAGCACCAATGGTACTAAATATTACTAGGTAGTGCTACTTGGCAAGGATTTTTGTGTATCACGCTGTTTTTCGGTCTGTCTATTGCCCGAGAACAGGTTTGTCATTAAGTATTCATCATTCATCCATTCGTCCTTCGTCGTCATCGTTCTCATCATCATCAACATCATCATCATTTGGTTATCCCTACACTGTCTTTCAATAAAAGCATTGAAGCACAGCGACAGACAGACAGATAAACAGACAGACAGACATTGGCACACATTTAATCTGCTTAAGTTAGTCGTTTTGTGACTAATATCCTTCAAGCCTCCAAATGAAAGGAAACGACTAGAAATGGCACATGAAGAGTAGCGACAACATTTCTAAAGGCGGTATAAATTGAATGACATTCGTTACATCCTACATAATTATGTGTCGATTTTTCTTAGTTTTCTCCCTTTCTCCCCTCTATCGCTGTTGCGGCAAAAATAATTTATTAGTGGTTAGTTTGGCATGTTTAATTGTGATATCTGTCTGTTTTCTATTGCCACAACATGGGCGTACCTTTATGCCCTGAGGGTCTTGGGGAATTCCTTATAAATGATGTGCCTGACCACAGAAAGGAACTTCAGCAAATTCAATTCATTTCATGTATGTTCATCGCAGTGTCAGGCGAATCTTTTTGATTCATGTAATGCAAAGTGTCGCTCAAATAGGCACAGTGGGATGTAATATGGGAAATATATGGAATTGGGGTTTGCCCAAACAAACATAATTTTGGCGAAATTTTTCCTAAATCTTTGCACCGAGATTTAGTCTCTTTGAAAAGTAGGTTAAAGAGGAGGATCCGTTCCCCACGGATATCAAAAGTACCCTTTTTCATCGCAGGTTCAAACTCAACATTCACGAAAAACTCCCTCAAAATTTATTCAGCCCTTTTTGTGTCTACAGGGACAAACATGGCGCAACACTTTTGAATCTTCTTCTATCTTTCTATTATATAACGAGCAAAAAGGGCTTTTATGGGGACAAGACTTTAAATCGAGATATCGGTCTATATGACGGCTATATCCAAATCTTGACCGAATTTGGCTAAATTGCAGAAAAATGTCGAAGAGCCTAACACAACTCACTTTCCCAAATTTCGGCGAAATCGGACAATAAATGCGCCTTTTATGTCCACAAAACCTTATATCGAGAGATCGGTCTATATGACAGCTATATCTAAATCTGGACCGATCTGAGCCAAATTGAAGAAGAATGTCGAAGAGCCTAACATAACCCACTAATCCAAATTTCGGCGAAATCGGACAATAAATATGCCTTTTATGTCCACAAAACCTTATATGGAGAGATCGGTCTATATGGCAGCTATATCTAAATCTGGACCGATCTGAGCCAAATTGAAGAAGAATGTCGAAAACCCTAACACATCTGACTGTCCCAAATTTCGGCGAAATCGGACAATAAATGCGCCTTTTATGGCCACAAAACCTTAAATCGAGATATCGGTCTATATGGCAGCTATATCCAAATCTAGACCGATCAAGGCCAAATTGAAGAGGGATGTCGAAGGGCCTAACATAACTCACTAATCCAAAATTTCGGCGAAATCGGACAATAAATGCGCCTTTTATGGCCACAAAACCTTAAATCGAGAGATCGGTCTATATGGCAGCTATACCTAAATATGAACCGATATGAGCCAAATTGAAGAAGAATGTCGAAGGGCCTAACACAACTCCCTGCCCCAAATTTCGGTGACATCGGACAATAAATGCGCCTTTTATTGACCCATGACCTTAACTCGAGAGATCGGTCTATAAGGCAGCTATATCCAAATCTGGACCGATCTGGGCCAAACTGAAGTAAGATGTCGACAGGCCTAACACAACTCACTGTCCAAAATTTCAGCAAAATCGGATTTTAAATGTGGCTTTTATGGGTCTAAGACCCTAAATCGGCTGATCTAGTCTATATGGCAGATATATTCAAATCTGGGCCGATCTGAGCCAAGTTGAAGAAATACATCAAAGGGCCTAACAAAACTCACTGTCCCAAATTTCAGCGACATCAGGCAATAAATGCGCCTTTTATGGGTCCAGAACCTTAAAATCAGAGATCGGTCTATATGGCAGCTATATCGAAATCTGAACCGATCTTGACCAAATTAAAGAAGGATGCCGTAGGCCTTATAACAACTCACTGTCCCAAAATTTTGGCGAAGTCGGACAATAAATGCGCCTTTTATGGCTCCAAAACCATAAAAGGTCTATGTGCCAGCTATATCTGAAATCACGCTGGAAGGAAACATAGGCTTTATAAATTTTTGATATCGGGAGGGGGGCGGACCCTCCCCCTTACCACAAAAGTACTACCCAAAAATAAAAGTGGACCGAACGGGACAATATGGGATTCAAATGAAAGGTATTCAAGAGAAGAGTACGAAAACAATTAAAGTTGGGTCCAAGTACCTGGGTCCAAGTACCTGGGTCCAAGTACCTGGGTCCAAGTACCTGGGTCCAAGTACCTGGGTCCAAGTACCTGGGTCCAAGTACCCAGGCCCAAAACCCCTTAAAATAGGTTTATTTGACGATCATGACAATATGGGAGTCAAATGAAAGGTATTCAAGAGTAGAGTACAAATTTCATAATAAAAGTTGAGTCCAAGTACATGGGGGACCGCTCCCGCCCCAAAATCCCTTAAAATAAGTTTATTTGACGATCATGACAATATGGGAGTCAAATGAAAGGTATTCTGGAGTATATTACGAATATGGTCAGGAAGTAGATATAGGTTTTATAATTTATTAATAACGGAAGGGGGCGGACTCTCCACCGTTACCATAAAAACACCATCCAAAATCAAAAGTGGACCGATAAGGACAATATGGGTATCAAATGAAAAGTATGATGTAGCAGATAACGAATCTGGCATACAAATTCATGTCGAAGTATAGGGGGCGCCCAAAATATTGAGTAGGTTGGTCTGGAAGGAAACATAGACTATATAATTTTTCGATATCGGAAGGGGGACGGAAAAATATAGCCCAAAAACAAAAGTGGACCGATCGGGACAATATAGGTGTCAAATGATAGGTATTGGAGAGTAGTGAAGGTGCAGTAGAGCGGCCGCTGTCCAGCTAGTTTTATATATAAGACACATTTGGAGAAAATTTGATTTTCTTTGATAATGTCGAAAATTTTTTCCAACTAAGATTTTCATACAAACTTTATTTTTATAAAATTTTTCGTCCACAATTAACTTTCTGAGAATTATGTTTTTCAAAAAAAATTTTATGTCACTGTTTCCACACAAAACACGTGCCACTATCACCTTCCCAGGAATTCTATATGGCTGACAAATGATTGAATATTTCAAGTCAACATCAATGGCAACACCATTCGCATTGCCAATGTCTAAAGCAACTGAGATGCGAGCGAACAAAATCAAAAGTAAAAAGGCAAACAACATTCCAAGTAGGCGAAGAATAGAAGCAAACAAATAATGAATGAATGGCAAATGACAATGACAAATCTTCAGACGACGGAAGTACTTAGCGAATGTCAGCGACAGCAGCAGAGATTCTTGTGTTATTAAAAGGAAATGATTTGGGTTAGAAATAAGTGCTCTTCTCTTTAAGCTTTAATGTGATGACAAGGTAATAGAGAAATTTCAGAGTAATTGAAAATGTTCTGGCCTGGCATGTTGCAGACAGAAATTCAGTAGAGCAAAAATGAAATACTGAGAGAGCTAACCAGTCAAATAGATAACATTGTGAAAAAAAAATTATGGCCAATGCCTGGGAGTTGGAAAATAAATAGTCATGCTGATGGTGGTAGGTCAGCAGAGGTACAAATATATCCATGATATATCATAGAGAGGCCAGTTTTCATAAACGAACGCCAATTTTTTATAACACAACAACCAAAACCACACATTTTTAAATTTGAGGTCATGGGGGCAGGGTGCACGCCTTTCCCTAAAATCCCCCCAAACGGGCATATAGACCAACCGGTGCAATATGGGACTCAAATGAAAGGTGTTAAAAAGTAACAAGTAAAAGCGTGCTAAGTTCAGCCGGGCCGAATCTTATATACCCTCCACGTATTTGTCGAGCTCTTTCCCGGCATCTTTTCTTGGGCAAAAAAGCATATAAGAAAAGATTTGCTCTGCTATTAGAGCGATATCAAGATATGGTCCGGTTTGAACCAGAATTAAATTATATGCTGGAGACCCGCGTAAAATGTTAGCCAATTCGAATAAGAATTGCGCCCTTTGGAGGCTCAAGAAGTAAAATAGAGAGATCGATTTATATGGGAGATGTATCAGGCTATAGGCCGATTTAGCCCATTATAAACACGTGTATTGATGGTTATGAGAGGATCCGTCGTACAAAATTTCAGGCAAATCGGATAATAATTGCGACCTCTAGAGGCTCAAGAAGTCAAGATCCCAGATCGGTTTATATGCTTTCGACAAACCGACGGACGGACGGACATGGCTAATTCGACTTAAAATGTCATGACGATCAAGAATATATCTACTTTATGGAGTCTCAGACGAATATTTCGATTAGTTACAAACAGAATGACGAAATTAACATACCCCCATCCTACGGTGGAGGCTTAAAAATGGCTTAAGTTTAGTTGGGCCAAATCTTGGATACCCACCACAATTCAGCAGATATAATGAAATATGGCCCGAACTGGACCAAACTCGCCTTAACGCAATGTTTAAAATTTAAGCAAAATGTGGAAATAAAAGAGTATTATGTGAGTTCAAGACCATTTATCGGGAGATCGATCGCCTTAAGTCTCATAGCCGCAGTTGCAAACTTAACTTAATCTATAGGTCTATGTGTCGGATGTCTGGAATAGCCTCCAGTGCCCTAGCGGGCGTGGTCCTCATCGCTTATTCCAAGACAACCCGTTCTCTGAAGTTGTTATATTATCCTTACGGCAGTTCGACTAAAGTTTTTTTAACTCAATGACTAGGAGCCTCGTTTTCTTATGCGGAGTCCGAAGGGCAAATGGCAGGATACCTCTCAAATGTAGCCAGCAATAGTAAGGGGATAGCACCGCTTAAAAGAATACTGATGTTCACGCCGGCATCCTTTACGCTGAATAATACCTCAATCAATGTGATGTAATCTTCTATTTTAGATGTTCTTAAATCCTTCTTTTATACTCTGAACATCTCTTATAGACCTCCCATAACTCCTCCATCCACTTTCACTTCTACTGCAAATGCAAATTTGCCCATGAACATTCCATTAGGGACAGGGGCAAATTTCTAACATATCAATGAGTGCAGTCCGATTCAAGTTTAAGCTCAATTATGAGGAACCTTCTTTTATAGCCGAGTTCAAACGGCGTGCAGCAGTGAGACACCTCTTTGGAGGTGTTCCATTAAGGAACAGGGGCAAATTTCTCACATATCAATGAGTGCAGTCCAAATCAAGTTTAAGCTCAATTATGAGGAACCTTCTTTTATAGCCGAGTCCAAACGGCGTGCAGCAGTGAGACACCTCTTTGGAGAGAAGTTTAACATTGCATAGTACCTCAAGAATGTCGCCAGCATTAGGAGGGGAAAATTGTATGACGCTGAAAATTGTATGATGGCCTTGCCAGGATTTGAACCGAGGCGTTCAGCGGCATAGGCGCACATGCTAACACATGCTCTGCGTTACGGTGGCCTCCTTCTTCTTTTTCTTCTTTCACTTCTACTAGCTGCATTAAAAACCCGTCTGGAATCCGGAGGCCTTAGTGCCCTAGGTCATCGTTCCACCACGTCATGTATTTTCTCTTTTTTGGCCTTCTTACCGGACATGTAGACTTAAGCAAATCGTTCGCTTGACCATCACAACAATATCGTCCACAGTTTCCACTTTATTTTCAGGCCTACAAGGGACAGTCCTATAACATGCGTGTCGAATGTTATTCCAATCCGCATTCCTTCTTTTAAGCTGAGGGGCTACTTTTGCAATATTTTGGGATAGGCTGAATATTATAAAGGGTGATTTTTTTGAAGTTAGGATTTTCATGCATTAGTATTTGACAGATCACGTGGGATTTCAGACATGGTGTCAAAGAGAAAGATGCTCAGTATGCTTTGACATTTCATCATGAATAGACTTACTAACGAGCAACGCTTGCAAATCATTGAATTTTATTACCAAAATCAGTGTTCGGTTCGAAATGTGTTCAAATTTTGACAAATTTTGTTCAGCGATGAGGCTCATTTCTGGTTGAATGGCTACGTAAATAAGCAAAATTGCCGCATTTGGAGTGAAGAGTAACCAGAAGCCGTTCAAGAACTGCCCATGCATCCCGAAAAATGCACTGTTTGGTGTGGTTTGTACGCTGGTGGAATCATTGGACCGTATTTTTTCAAAGATGCTGTTGGACGCAACGTTACGGTGAATGAACACATTTCGAACCGAACACTGATTTTGGTAATAAAATTCAATGATTTGCAAGCGTTGCTCGTTAGTAAGTCTATTCATGATGAAATGTCAAAGCATACTGAGCATCTTTCTCTTTGACACCATGTCTGAAATCCCACGTGATCTGTCAAATACTAATGCATGAAAATCCTAACCTCAAAAAAATCACCCTTTACCACTATGAGGCTAAGGTTGTTCACAACTGCTTTACACTTGTTGAGGACTTCAAGGCAGCCGGAGTTTAGTAGAAATACCACGTGTAGCCCGTTCCCATCAAACTAAATTTCCCATGAACATTCCACTAAGGAACAGAGAGTACTTCTCTCATATCAATGACTGCAGTCCTATTTAAGTTTAAGCTCAATGATAAGGGACCTCCTTTTTAATGCCGAGTCCGAACGGCGTGCCGCATAGCGACACCACTTGGCAGAGTAGTTTTTTAATATGGCAGGATACCTCACAAATGTAGCCAGCATTTGTAAAGAGATAACCACCGCCGAAAAATTTTTTCTGGTGTTCACGCCGGGATTTGAAGCCATGCGTTCGGCGTTATAGATGGACATGCTAACCTCTAAGCCACGGTGGCCTCCAACTCCCATTCCCATCTGCCTCATCCAATATACCAGTCTTCCAGCAAGAGATTGGAAGTTTGAAGCTGAAGTTCCTTAGTCTCCACTATGGTGTATGACCATAGTGGCTTGGGGCAGATTAATATCTGCACCCTATTTTTAACCTAACCTAAGTATGGATTCAGGATTTGAAGATGATTGACGAGATTTGGCACACGCATTGGTATCTATGCGTGTGCCAATTTCACCAATCTTTATTAAGGGCGCAAAAATGGATGTTAAGAGAATGTTGATTCCCAAAAGCTATTATATTGAAACGGTGCCGATAGCAGTCTGCATCGTTATAAACTGGATGAGGTTCAAGCAATTCCGAGAAAAAGTCAGAGTAAACTGGTGGCAGTCCATTGACGATCCTACTCCACTTGTTCCTAGGTATGGAGCCCATGCCGACAACCACCGTCACCATGATGTCCTTAGCGACATTTGAAAATGTTCTTGGACCCATATTACTTATGTTCGCCATAGTTTTGCCCTTCAGGTGACCGCAGTCTTTGAATGCTGTGCCGTTGTTGGGACATGGGGACATTAGGATTTGGAGTCTATTCTGAGCCTTCTCCCAGGCTTTAGATCTGCCGCTCCACTAAAAACAGACACAGAAAATCAACCACCTAGCGGATTACACTATCGTAGCTAATCTTCATTGGTTTTAAAATTTGTTGTGTAAATAACTACCTAAAATTGCGCCTTCCAGGGGCTCAAGAAGTCAAATAGGGAGATCAGTTTATATGGGAGCTATAAAAGATTAAAGACCGATTCTTGGCACAGTTGTTGGAAGTAATAACAGAACAACGCATGCAAAATTTCAGCCAAATCGAACAAAAATTGCGCCTTCCAGGGGCTCAAGAAGTCAAATAGGGAGATCAATTTATATGGGAGCTATATCCAAATCTGAGCCGATATAGCCAATTTGCAACCCCCAATGACCAACAACAATATTAAATATCTGTGCAAACTTTCAATGGGATAGCTTTACTTGTTCGACCACTATCGTGATTTCGACAGACGGACGGTAGGACGGACGGACGGTAGGACAGACGGACGATAGGACGGACGGACAGTAGGACGGACAGACGGTAGGACGGACAGAAGGTAGGACGGTAGGACGAATGGACGGACGGACGGATATGGCTAGATCGACTCAGGATGTCGAGACGATCAAGAATATATAGACTTTATGGGCTCCTAGATCAATATTTTGAGGTGTCCCAAACAGAATGACTAGATTAGTATACCTCCATCCTATGGTGGTGGGTATAAAAATTTAGAAAAAAAAATTACAAATTATGACAAATAGTAAAAGACAAACAGCGGCACAGGCTGAGTAAAAACAAGTAAGAGCGTTCTTAGTTCGGCCAGGTTGAATCTTATATACCCTGCACCATGGTTCGAATTTGTCAAGTTCGTTGCGCGGCATCTCTTTTTAGGCAAACAAAGAATATTGAATAAGAATTGTTATGATATTGGAGCTATTGTATATCAAGTTATAGTCCGATTGCGACCATTAATGAATGCTGGATATTGCAGAAGTCATTGTGTTATATATCAATTCATTCAGATAAGAATTGCGCCTTAAAGGGGTATGAAGCTATTAATCGATTCAGACCATATTAGACACGTATCTTAAAGGTCAAATCGGTTTATATGGCAGCTATATCGGTTTATATGGCAGCTATATCAGGCTATGCACCGATTTGTGCCATACTTAGCAAAGTTGTGGGAAGTCAAAACACCTCATGCAAAATTTCAGCCAAATCGGATGAGAATTGCTCCCTCTAGAGGCTCAAGAAGTCAAGACCCTAGATCGGTTTATATGGCAGCTATATCAATCATACTTGAATCACACTTAGCGATTTGAATCATACTTAGCGCAGTTGTTGGAAGTGATACCAAAACACCACGTGTAAAATTTCAGTTAAATCGGATAAGAATTGCGCCCTCTAGAGGCTTAAGAAGTCAGGACCGAAGATCGGTTTATATGACAGTTACACCAGATAATGAACCGATTTGAATCATACTTAACAAAGCTGTTGGAAGTGATACCAAAACACTAGGTACAAAATTTCAGCCAAATCGGACGAAAATTGCGCCCTCAGGCTCAAGAAGTCAGGACCCAAGATCTGTTTATATGGCAGCTATATCAAAACATGGACCGATTTGGCCCATTTACAATCCCAACCGACCTACACTAATAAAAAGTATTTGTGCAAAATTTCCAGCTGCTAGCTTTGCTCCTTCGAAAGTTAGCGTGATCTCGACTGACAGATGGACGGATGGACGGACGGACATGGCTAGATCGACTTAAAATTACATGACGATCAAGAATATATATCTACTTTATGAGGTCTCAGACGCATATTTCGAGGTGTTACAAACAGAATGACGAAATTAGTATACCCCTATCCTATGGTGGAGGGTATAATAATAAAAGCTTTTGAGTACTTACCATGTAAACGAAGGATTAGTTAGCTTACTGTTGCCCAGAATTTTAGCCTGGAATATGCAGAAGGAAGAAAGTTATCAATAAATGAAAATTCAATAAGATTTTATATAATGTTATTGAATTTAAAATCATCATCATAATGAAAGAAACTTTTTCATCTCTCCCCACTTCTCACAAAAAACAAAAACTTTAAAGATCCAAAATATGAACAATAAACGACATCGAATAATTAAATGACTGACTGAATGGTCTTTGACTGACTGAATGACAATGATTATCATGATTTTCATTGTTAGGCATTCAAGAGTGATTTCTAGCGAATTTCAATGGCTATTTTTAAGTGATTGGTGTTTGTTTTTTTGTTTCTTCTCATTTTGGCGCAGAACAAATCTTTAAAAGCGACCTTTTTCGGCAACAGCCTGTCATCGTGGCAAACAAATCATAAGAGGACACAAGTCCTTGAAGCAATGTTAAGTATGTCGCAGACCTACAACAGAAAAAAGAAAGTAAATAGCACAATATTGACTCTTAGGCACGAATTGTTGGACATGCTTTTTGTTTCCGAATAGTGCTGAACACTGTGAGTGTGTGAGTCTCTCAAGTAGCATGCGGCACAAAAGGCATTAAAATCATTTGAGATATTTTCTAAGCCGATCGATTGCACAAAAATCATGATTTCAAATGGGACCTCCTTTCGTAAAGTGTGCTTAAAGATGTAAGGATATTTTAACAATTTCCCCTACTATGGTGGAGTATAACACATTTTTTTAAAGACCAAAAATCACTGAAAATTTCTTTAATTGGAAAATTTCAGTGAAATTTTCTTTGAAGACAAAATTTAAATATAATCTTATATAACTTATATACAAAAATCAAATTGTGTTTGTTTGTCGGTTTGTTTGTTTGTGTGTTCCATTTGTGTGTTACATTTTTTGATATCTGAAGGGGGAGCGGACTCTCCCCCTTACCCTTATTTTCATAAACATCAGATCTCGGAGATCGATGGTGCGATTTAAGCGAAAATTTATGTGCTCTCTTATAGTAACCTACAAACAAAAATTTGGTATTCAAATTTCGGATGGGGTACTTAGGGGAGCGCCCCACCCCAAAACCTACCAATTATATATACACCAATCATGACAATATGGGTCTCAAATGAAAGGTATTTAAGATTAGAAAACGTATCTGATATCCAATTGGCGGACAAAGTGTTTGGGGGACCACCCCAACCCCCAAAACACCCCTAAATCGGACATATTTACCGACCTTGGCAATATGGGAATCAAATGAAAGGAATTTACGAGTAAAATACCAATCTGATATCCAAATTTGCGACAAAGCTTCTGTTTCCTTTCCCAAAACACCCCCAAACAGAACTTATTTACTGACCATTGCAATATGGGGCTTAAATAAAAGGTATTTGAGTGTAGAATACAAATAAGGTATTCAAATGTGCGACCACGTATTTGGGAGGCCGCCCCTTCTCAAAAATACACCCAAATAGAACGAATTTACGACCATAGTAATATGGGGCTCAAATGAAAGGTATTTGGGAGTAAAGCCCAAATCTGATATCAATATTCGGAAAAGGTGTCTATGCGGCAACTCCACCCCCATAACACCACCTAAATAAGACGCATTTACTGACAATTGCAATATGGGGCTTAATTAAGAGTTACTTTGGAGTAGAACACGAATCTGATAGATATTTTCAGAGTCAAATCACTGAGTGGCCGCCCCATCCGCCAAAACACCCCCAAACAGAACATGTTTGCCGTCTATGGAAATATAGGGCTCAAAACAAAGGTATTTAGGAGTAGACCATGAAACTGACATCAACATTCGGGACCAACTGTCTAGGGGATGTCCCACCACCATAACAACCCCAAAATAGGATGTATTTGCTTACCAAGACAATTTGGGTCTTCAAGACAGTGGAGCTTTTGTCCAAACCGGACATATTTGCTGACTTTTGCAATAAGGGGTTGAAATGAAAGGTATTTGAGATTAGAAAACGAATTTGATATCTAATTTCGAGGCCAATGTCAATATGGGGTTCAAATTAATGATATTTAGATACATGAGAAAATATTCAGGGCTTAGTGTTTGGGGAACCACCCCACTTCCCAAAACGCCCCTTAATCGGGCATATTAACTGACCATGTCAATGTGGGGCTCATATGAAATTGATACCCACTTCTTGGACCAATTTTTTGGGGGTCTACCCCTTTCTGAAAATAGACCACAAACAGCAATTATTTATTCACCATCGCAATATGGGGCTCAAATAAAGGTATTTGGGAGTTGAATACGAATATTCAACTGTGGGGCCATGTATTTGGGGCACCGCTCTTTCCCCAAAAACCCCCCAAAGTGTAAAAATTTGCCGACCATGCCATGATGTGGCTCAAATGAAAGGTATTTGAGATTGGAAAAATAATTTGGTAACCAATTTTGGGGCCAAGTGTTTGTGGGACGCCTCTTCCTATATACTCTACTTAAACCAGTGGCAATATGGGTTTAAATACATAGGAATTTGAAACAAGAGCACGATGCTGATATTTTTTTCAAGGCCAAGTGTCTAGGGGACCCCGATAGCCGAGTTGGTAGCGTGCTTGGATTATCAGTGCAGGGGTCGTGGATTCGATTCCCGCCAGAAGCCTTAGTCTGTCGCTACTGTGGTATCACAATGAACTTGTCTAAGTGAGTCTGTAGAGAACTGCCACCCCTAACCTAACCTAGGGGTTTCCGTATAGACTCAAAACCGATTTTAATGACATTTTCACAGATGGTAGAAAGTGGCCCACGGTGAAAAAAAGGTTAATTATTTTTTTTATATCCGAAGCGGTGGTGGACCCTCCCCTTACCCAAATTTTCAGAAAACGTTAGATCTCGGAGTTGGTTTTACCGATTTAAGCAACATTTTGTATGCCGCCTTATGGTTATCCAGAAACACAAAATTGGAATAAAATTTTGGGGTTAAATAACATGGGGGGACGCCCCACCCCAAAATCCATCCAAACGGGCATCTTTACCGATTGGGGAAATTAAAGGTAATTTAAAGTAAACGACAATTTGATATAAAAAATTGACACCAAGTGGCGGAGAGCCGCTCCGCCCGAAAAAAGGCACAAAAGTTACATATTTACTCATTGGGGCTATATGGGTATCCAATGAAGGGTAATTGGAAGTAGAGTACGAATCTTGTGTAAAAATTTGGTCAAAGGAATCCCAAAACGGGCACGTATGGGTAACATCACAAAATGGGTATCAAATAAAAGGTCTAAGAGAGTAGGCTATGAATTTGGTATACAAATTTAGAGCAATGATTCTGGAGACCGTCCTAAATACTTAATACTCTTTAATATGTCACATGTAGGTCGATCGAGACAGTATGAAACTTAAAGGAAAGTTCTAGAACAGTAGAGTACGAATCTGATAAAATTTCAATGAAATATTTTCTAAAGGCGAAATTTCATTGAAACTTTCCTTTAAGACAAAAACAACAAAGATGAGCTGACTTATATAGTCATCAATATCGGCAGTGCATCCGATGGGATTCCACCAGATTATCTGTAACAAGTGTAGGATCTCGTTAACGAGCGCATTTTCGAGCATGTGTGGAACTCTGTAGAGGGTCCACCCGTACAAACGAGTATAGAGGGGACATCTTTTCGCTGTGTTTTGCGTCGGTGAAATATATTGATACCGTCAAACAGCTTGTCGGAGATATTCACGCTCGACTATCACAGCTCGACCTGGTGAGAAAGATGGACATCTCCCAGCTCACAAAGGCTACGGTCTTCATCAAGTAAGTAAATTTGCGACAGAACGCACGTTGGGATTCTTGGGCAAGCAAAACCAAGGTTTGATCGCAGAGAAGTGGGAGGAGAGAACAGAGAGGAAAAGGAGGAAGGAACTCTCCTTGTGCTTGGCATTTATCAAGTCTACGTGACAAGTTTGGCTAAGACTTAAGGCATGGCGTACTACGTGAGCAAGGCCGTTCTTTCCAAGATTGAGAAGACTATCAAAGGCAGAAATCCTTATATTGAGACATCAAGCCGAACAGTGACAGGTGACTTAATAGCGCACAACAAACAGAGGACTAACAACAAGACAATCACCGCCTCTCTTAATATTGGAGAGACTAGGTTAAGCAAAGATCCTAATACTAAAACAACAGGCAGTGCAGGGCGAGAGACCCAACAAAGCCACCAAGGACCCGACGACAAACCCATCACCGGCTTCAAGATTCGGAAAATTAGGATAGGTAAAAATCCTAATATTGAAACATCAGGCAGTATAGAGACGGAAAACTCTATACACCCTATCAAACTGGGACCCGATGATGGAACCATTACCGACTTTCTCACGGAAAACAAGGAAAAAACAAAAAGAAACATCAGGCAGTGCAGTGACATGGAGGTCAATGCAGTCTAATGAGCAGGGAGCGGGCGATGAGATCGTCACCCATTTCCAAGAAGCCCATTTACAGGAGAACAAATGATTGAGGTTATCCAGATAAACCTCTACCCGACCGAGACAGCTGCATACGCTTTAATGGAGAACATCAGTAAATGACAGTAGCGGGACACTCGATAACGCCTAATGCACAGGGGGCCGACGACGAGATAATCACCGACTCTCTCAATATTGGGAAGATTAGGATAAGCAAAGATCCTAATATTTAAACATTAGGCAGTGCTGAAGCGAGAAACCCAACACAGCCTAACGAACGAGCACCCGACGATGGAAACATTAACGATATTAGGATGACTAGGATGGATATAGATTCTAATGCTGGAACATCAGGCAGTGTACTGGCAGACAACTCAATGCCGATTACGCACAAGGAGCAGACGAGAAGACATCAGGCAGTGCAGGGACGGTAGACTCAATACAGCTTAATGAACAGGGACCCGATGATGCAATCATTACCGACATTCTCTAGATTCGAAAGCCTGAGATAGGCAAAGATCTGAATATTGAAACATCAGGCAGTGCGTGACAGGATCCCCAATGCAGTTCAAAGAACAGGGAGCATATGATGAGACCATCGTCCACTCCCAAGAACCCCATTGGCTGGAGAACCAATGAATGAGGTTATTCAGATAAACCTCCACCGGAGCGAGACTGCTACCCGGAATAAAGTTTCAGGACTGAACCATATGAACTACCAATTATTCTATGCCGAGGACCTCATCTAATCGATGAGGTTGAGGATTGAGGATTGAAGGTTCTCCATGGAACACTTTTTCTCTAACCATCACTACTTTAGGTTTAGAATCGCACGGCCAGCGCCGAATTCGTTAAGCTTCCAGAATAAGTGGAAAACCAACTGGACAAAATTCGGAAGACTAGTCAGAAGAAGACTTGGGCAAGATAATTTAGATTGTCCAAGCATAGAAGACATTGACGACAATGTCAACAACATTAGGACTGCGTTGGTGCAGTTTTTCCAAAATAGTTGTCCTCTTCGGGGAAGGAAATCATCCCAAGAAAAACCCTGTATGACCCTGCAAGATTCCCAATATTGAGAAAGAGGTCCGCAGACTTTTTAACAGAGCACTTCGTAAAAAAGCGGAAATATGTTGGGATGTGTATTACACACGGCATAAGAAATATTTTGCAAGCTTTTCTGCGAACAGGTCGATAGCATTAACGATGTCACCAAGATGAAAAAGTTTCTCTCAAAAATCCATGTTCAAACTGACACGTTTATAAACGCGATGGGTGTGAGAGCAGCGGCAATGGAGGACATGTTGAGGCTACTGATGGAAACGCATTTTCCACAGGATTCGACGGAACTCTAGAATACATCGGAATCTTGGAATAATGATGTTGATAATAGGCTTATCATTACAGAATTTATGGTGAGAAGCTTCAAACCATTTAAGTCACCCGGACCTGTTGGAATCTTTCCGGCGTTACAACAGAAGAAGGCCGACTATCTGACGCCCCACCGGGCCAATATTTTCACAGCGTGCCTAAGACTTGCATAAATTCCGTAAGTGTGGCAGGAGGTATCGGTGGTTTTTAAACCAAAGCCCGGCAGGTCACTTTGGTCGGGGGTCTACATTGAGAACCCAGAGACTGACCTATGTTTCTGACTGCCTGCCCATAATCAAGTGTGCACATCCAACAACAAACTGGTCCTTAGGGTAATAACAGCCAGGACGGTAAGTTCACAACCAGTCTAGGAGTGCACGAAAGAGACTAGCGCCTTCTCTGCGGATGTCACGATCCGCATTGTTTGTGAGCCAAGCGATAGCGGAGCAAGGGGGTATGAGAGAACAGATGATTTATCAGTGAAGGCCAGAGGATTGCCGTCAATAAACTTGGTTAACCCAAAGTACTTCGAGTCAATGCAATCCGAGTTAAGGGAGTGGGCGACGAATGAGCTGTGGTACAGCGAAATGGTCGTTACAACGACGAAAATCTTATGGGGAAAAGATCCGTGAGATGACGAGGCTGTTACTGAAAGGAAATAAGTTTCTGACTGCCTGACCATAATCGTATGTGAACATCTCTACGAACAGTAAATTGACCATCAGACAAATAAAAACCAGGATGGTCCAAACGACCATTTTGCAATGGTACATCGAAATGGTCTTACGGACGGCGAAAAACCTATGGAGAGAAGATCCGAGAGATGACGAGGTTGTGACTGAAAGGAAATAAGTTTCTGACTACCTGACCATAATCGTATGTGAACATCTCTACGGACAGTAAATTGGCCATCAGCTAAATAAAAGCTAGGATGGTAAGGTCACGGCACTATGGAGATTCAAGCCTCACTTATGCAGAATAGGTACGGCATGTAGGGAGCATGATAGGACATTGGAGCATTTTCATCTTTCTAACACAAAATTTCAAGTGAAATTTTCTAGTTAAACATAATTTCAGTGGAATTTTCTCTAAAGACAAAATTTCTCTTGAGACATAATTTGAGCCAAAATTTCAGTGAAACTTTCTCTGAAGACAAAATATCAGTGAAATTATCTCTAAAGGCAAAGTCTCTATAAAATTTTCTGTTAAGTCTAAATTTTTATAAAATTTTCCCTAAAGACAAAATTTCAGTGAAATTTTCTCTAAAGACAAAATATCACAGAAATTTCCTCTAAGCACAAAATTTTAAATAAAAATTTCCCTAAAATTTATACTTGCTCCTTAAAATTCATAAATTGAAGAAACATTTTCTCTTTGTTTAAATTTATGCTATTCATTTGTTCTAATTCTTTTCTATTTACTTCAAATATCTAAATCTGTAAGCTTTGTCACGCTTATGAAATTATCGCTCATTAATAAATGTCTAAGATATCGTTCATACAAAAACCCAAGCATCAGGACATTCATGTCAGACTGTCGGTTGCGATAGGAGTACGGAGTACAGAGGAAGAAATAAACGAGTATTTGATTACACAATTCCTCCATGGTTTCCAATATTTAAACAATAAATAAACTTCAGTCATGATATCTTCTAGTCGTAGCTCCCACAACATCACTGCTCCCACTGCATCATTGTTGGCCACAATTGCTGTGATATGATTTATTTTTACTATTCGTATACGAAGAGTAACACTGACATGAAAAGGATATACGGCAGCCTCACTCACTACACACACACATACACACACACCTGTGTCAATTCATCCTTGACTCCTCGACATAGCCCAAAGCCGTTGGGACTTCTATCATGTGCTGCAGCATTGTTTTCAACTCAAATGACTATAAACACTTGTGAGCTATTATTGTTCCACACCCACACATTCACACACACACACACACGTACTCACACGTATGCCACACTTACAATTAACGCATCCAATATTAAAGCTCTTCATTGTTGTTGGAAGGAGTCTTGAAAAGTTGATGATAGTGATGAGCGAAAGGATAACAATGAAAGCAATTAAGGCGTTTGGTCATACTTGGCCTCTTTTTGTATGCCTTGCCCTCGGTTTGGTATGCTTCGATTTATGGAAGTGGTCATTACTGAAATGAGGCAAATGCACTTGTAATCCACAAAGAGTAGTGCATATTTAAATGTTATCTTTGAGAGTAAATGAGGATGCCACATATCTTATGGAAGGAGAAGATAATTTGACCCATTGTTCAGAGAAATGTTTAAATATTCTTCTAGGCTTGACCATATCTTATATATAAAAATCAATTTGTGTTTGTTTGTTTGTTTGTGTGTTCCTTATAGACTCAGAAACGGCTGAACCTATTTTCTTGAACTTTTCACAGACGGGTACAACATTTTTTGATATCTGAAGGGGGAACGGACCATCCCCCTTAACCTTATTTTCAGAAACGCCAGATCTCGGAGATCGATGGTGCGATTTAAGCGAAATTTTGTGTGCTCTCTTATAGTAACCTACAAACATAAATTTGGTATCCAAATTTTGGATGGGGTACCTAGGGGGTGGGGGGTGGTTGCCCCACCCCAAAACCTACCAAATATATATATACACCAATCATGACAATATGGGACTCAAATGAAAGCTATTTAAGATTAGAAAACGTATCTGATATCCAATTGTCGGACCAAGAGTTTGGGAGACACCCCAACCCCCTAAATCGGACATATTTACCGACCATGGCAATATGGAACTCAAATAAAAGGTATTTGCGAGTATAATATGAACCTAATATCCAAATTTGGGACAATGTTTCTGGGGGTCCACCCCTTCCCCAAAACACCCCCAAAACGGGACTTATTTACTGACCCTGGCAATATGGGATTTTTATATAAAAGGTATTTGAGTGTAGAATACGAATGTGATATCCAGATGTTGGATCAAGTGTTTGAGGGGCCGCCCATCCCCGAGAACATCCCCCAAAGAAGACAAGTTTACGACCATGGCAATATGGGGCTCAAATGAAAGGTCTTTGGAAGTAAAGCACGAATCTGATATCAATGTTCGTAAAATGTGTCTATGAGGCCAACCCACCCCCATAACTCCACCCAAATAGGAAGTATTTGCTGACAATTGCAATATGAGGCTCAAATAAGCGCTATTTTAGAGTAAAACACGAATCTGATATATATTTTCAAAGCCAAGTCAGTGAGTGGCCTCCCCATTCCCCAAAACACCCCTCAAACCGGTCATGTTTGCCGACCTTGGAAAAAGGGAGCTCAAATGAGGCTCTGAATCTGACATCAACATTCGGGACCAAATGTCTAGGGGACGTCTAACCACCATAACAACCCCCAAGTAGGACATATTTGCTCACCAAGACAATTTGGGTCTTCAGTGGAGCTCAATATTCAAAGTTTTTAGGGCCCATACCCCAAACCGGACATATATGCTGGATTTTTCAAAAAGGAATTTAAGTGGAAAGGAATGGTATTTGAGATAAGACAACGAATTTGATATCCAATTTTGAGGCCAATGGCAATATGGGGTTAAAATAAATGATAATTGAGAGTAGAGCACGATGCTGATATATTTTCAGGGCTAAGTGTTGGGGGGACTACCCCACTCCCCAAAACACCCCTAAATCGGGCATATTTACCAACCATGTCAATGTGGGGCTCAAATGAAAGGTATTGGGGGGGTGGAGCAAGAATTGATACCCGCTTTCGGGACTAATTTTGTGGGGGTCTACCCTATTCCCAAATTACCCTTCAAAGAGCAATTATTTACTAACCATAGCAATAAGGGACTTAAATAAAGGTATTTGAGAGTAGAATACGAATTTGATATCCAAATGTAGGACCATGTATTTAAGGCATCACCCCTTTCCCAAAACACCCCTTAAAGGGTAAAAATTTCCGACCATGCCAATATGTGGCTCAAATGTAAGGTATTTCAGATTAGAAAACGAATTTGATAACCAATTTTGGGACCATGTGTTTGGGGGACGCCTCATCCTGTAAACTCCCCTCAAAACCAATGGCAATGGGGTTTAAATAAATGGTATTTGAGAGAAGAACACGATTCTGATATTATTTCAAAGCCAAATGCCTAGGAGACCACCTCACCCCCGACAACACCACTAAATGAGACATCATGAGAATATTGGGCTGAAATAAAGAATTTTAAGAATGGAGTACGCCTTACATTTGAAACCAATAAAGATCATATGGGATTCAGATAAAGGCAAGTATTCGAAGTCTCGAAAGAAGCATTCAAGTGCCTAGGCTTACTTAAACGATGCAAGAATTGGTTCACTTCTTCCGATCTTCTTAACATCTTTAACACTTTCATAAGACCGAAAATGGAATGCATCTCTCATGTGACACTTCCAATTAAGTTTTCTGTCCAAGATCACACCCAAGTATTTGACCTTGCCAGATATCGACATCTTTGTGTTGTGGGCTACATTCCCTTCTCTTCTAAAAGTTGAGATGGGAGACTTGCAAGTACATCAAAGATGCTTTAATCCCATCAATGTGTATTCAAAAGTTCTTTTACTGAATTCCCATTTTCTGTGATATTGTTAAAATTAACAGACATTGTTTTACACTCTCAATATGCGATGTCATTGCAGTTTACCATCATGTAAATACCCATCTTAATGTTTTTAGTTATCCAAGTATTTGAGCAAACGAATAATGTGAAAATGTGTGACATTATAATGTGCTAACATCATTTCATATCCGAAGGAGGATGCTGACATTAAACATTCCAAACGTTTAACACGATATTGAATCAAAAAGAATAGCAAATGCAAGCACTTGTACCACAAAACGTCGATATTGAGGAACAATAACCTAAGTGTGTTATAGGAAATAACAATTAAAACAGTGCTAAGTTCGGTAGGGGTGAAGAATCTTGGGTAACCACCACCATGGTTTATGCTTAAAGTTAGTACAAAATGAACTAAGTTGAAGAGTAGTTGTAAGTATCAAATTTCTGCCAAAACAGCATATATAAAAAAGTCCATAAAAGGCTAAACGCGAAATCGGTTTTGTATGATTTTCGACCAATGTGGACAATGGTTCCCTACACACTTGGCCTTGGAAAAGTATCAGCATCGTGCTCTTCTCTCAAATACCATTTATTTAAAACCCATATTGCCATTGGTTTAAGGGGAATTTACAGGATTGGGAGTCCCCCAAACACATGGTCCCAAAATTGGTTATCAAATTCGTTTACTAATCTCAAATACCTTTCATTTTAGCCACATATTGGCATGATTGAAAAATGTTTACCCTTTGGGGGGTGTTATGGCGAAAGGGTGATGCCCTAAATACATGGTCCTACATTTCGATATCAAATTCGTATTCTACTCCCAATACCTTTATTTGAGCCCCATATTGCGATGGTCACTAAAAAATTGCTGTTTGTGGGGTATTTTGGGAAGGGGTAGACCCCAAAGAAAATTGGTCCCGAAAGTGGGTATCAATTCTTGCTCTACCCCCCAATACCTTTCATTTAAGCCCCACAATGACATAGTCGGTAAATATTCCCGATTTAGGGTGTTTTGGGCAATGGGGTGGTCCCCCAAACACTTGGCTCTGAAAATATATCAACACTGTGCTCTATGCTCATTTATCTATATATCAAATATTTGAACCCCATATTGCCATGGGCCTCAAAATTGGATGTCAAATTCGTTTTCTAATCTCAAATATCATTCACTTAAACCCCTTATTGAAAAAGCCAGCAAATATGTCCGGTTTGGGGTATGGTCGCTAAAAACTATAAATACTGAGCTCCACTGTCTTTAAGATCCAAATTGCCTTGGCGAGCAAATACGTCCTATTTGGGGGTTGTTATGGTGGTGGGACATCCCTTAGACAGTTGGTTCCGAATGTTGATATCAGGTTCAGGTCTACTTCCAAATACCTTTCATTTGAGCCTCATTTTTCCATAGTCGACAAACATGACCGCTTTGTGGGGCGTTTAGGGGGATGGGGCGACCACTCAGTGACTTGGCTTTGAAAATATTTATCAGGTTCGTGTTCTACTCTAAAATATTGGGTTGCCCAAAAAGTAATTGCGGATTTTTCATATAGTCGGCGTTGACAAATTTTTTCACAGCTTGTTACTCTGTAATTGCATTCTTTCTTCTGTCAGTTACCATCTGTTACTTTTAGCTTGCTTTAGAAAAAAAAGTGTTAAAAAAGTATATTTGATTAAAGTTCATTCTAAGTGTTATTAAAAATGCATTTACTTTCTTTTAAAAAATCCGCAATTACTTTTTGGGCAAACCAATATCTTCTCGGGGATGGACGGCCCCCCAAAAACTTGGTCCCACATCTGTATATCAGATTCGTGTTTTACACACAAAGCCCCGTATTGTCATGGGCAGTAAATAAGTCCTGTTTGGGGGGTTTTTGTTTGGGGAGGGGGTGGGCCCCCAGAAACTTGGTCCAACATTTGGACATCAGATTTGTATTCTTCTCGCAAATACCTGTCATTTGAGTCCCATATTGACATGATCGGTAAATATGTCCGATTTAGCGGTGTTTTGGGAGTTGGGTTGTTCCTCCAAACACTTGGTCCGACAATTGGATATCATATATGTTTTCAAAACGTCAATACCTTTCATTTGAGTCCCATATTGCCGTAATTGGCGTATATATATATTTGGTAGGTTTTTGGGGTGGGGCGCCCCTCCCCCCTTCCCCCCTAGGTATCCCATCCGAAATTTGGATACCAATTTCGCTTAAATCGCAATACCCATCTCCGAGAACTATCGTTTCTGAAAATTAGAGTAAGGGGGAGGGTCAATTTGGGCTCTACTGTAAACCATGGTTTAAGCCAGTAATCGGCTTGTTGTGCGTTCTAAATACTAATAATGAAAACTCGAAAAAGAAAATCGAAAACAGGAATTCCGTGCTACTTACAAAATCCTTTATAGTTTTCAAAGGCACGCCCCTAAGTTGGTTCATGTCTGGAATTGTGTCCCCATATAAGTGCCGGTATCTGTTAGCCGCGAAAGCCTGGCAATGACACAGGATATGTTCCAACGTCTCATTATCTCTAAAACTATACTGACCCCCTTCCTACTTCCTTTCAGTAACAGCATCGTCCTCTCGCGATCCGGATTACCCCATAGAATTTTCGCCGTCCTACCGACTGTTTCGCGTTCATCGCACAAACCCTTAAATCGGACTTTGTAGACCCGAAAGGCTTCGGGTTAACCAAGTATATTGAAGGTAGTTCTCTGGCTATCGCAGACAAATCGTCGGAACTTTAGTTTGTTATCCGCGAAAGCCGGAAATGCTCCAACGTCTCTTCATCGTCCCCATATGCTTTACACATGCTATCACTTGCCGCACCGATTTTACATAAGTGAGCTCATAGTCCTATGTGTCCTGTTAAGATATCGAAAGCTTGACTGATGTCTTGCTTGCTTTCTTTCAGTAATAGCCTCGTCTTCTCACAATCCGGATCTCACCCTTGAGTTTTTGTCGACCTGCCGACCGTTTCGTTGTTACACAGGGTTCGTAGCCAAGGCTTTTAACTTGGACTGAGTCGACCCGAAAGGCTTCGGGCTATCCAGGTTTTTTAACGGCAATTCTCTGGCCTTTATTGCCAAATCGTCTGCTTTTTTATTCCCTCTTCCCACGGGCCTGGCATCCAAACAATGCGGATTGTGCCATTCTCTGAGGGAGCGTTAATCATCTTCTTCAACTGCAAGACTGTTTGCGACCTTACCCTCCTGTTTGTTATTGTCCTTATGACCATTTTACTGTCCGTACAGATGTTCACACTCTACGTCCTCGCTAGCACCACACCACCTCACGCATACCATGATCGCCTGGATCTCCCCCTGCAGGACCGTATTATGGTCAGGCAGTCTAGGGATCTCAGTCCCTGGGTTCTCAATGTAGACTCCCAGGCCCACTTTGTCCTCTAGCTTTGATCGATCCGTGTAATATGATCTTCCAGATGGCAATTCCAGGGTTACTTCAAGACTGTGCCTGTGGCAGCAGTGCCACGCACTCGATCTCAAGTGTCGTCTCAGATCCGTATTCTCAGAGTTTGGCGTGTCCGCCTTTCAAGCTGAACGCCTGGGTTCAAATCAAGGCGAGAACATCAGAAATCATTTCACAACATCAAATCATCATTGTCAGCTGTGGTTTTCTTTCCTAGTGCTTGTAGAAAAAATGCAAATTTTGCCCATGAATATTCCACTAAAGAACAGGGGCAAACTTCTCACATATCAATGAGTGCAGTCCGATTCAAGTTTAAGCTCAATGATAAAGGACGTCCTTTATATAGCCGAGTCCGAACGGCGTGCCGCAGTGCTACACCTCTTTGGAGAGAAGTTTTACATTGCATAGTACCTCATAAATGTTGCCAATTTTTTCTGATGGTCTCGCCAGGATTCGAACCCCGGCGTTCAGCGTCTTAGGCGGGCATGCTAATTCATGCGCTACGGAGGCCTTGTCCTCGGTGCTTGTAGCATTGTAACTTAAGTTCAGTTAATGGTAGGCTTTGGTGTACTTCCAACTCGCTCTCGATCCCCGAGGGCTACCATGGCCATGTTATTAGCATGCATGCCTATGAGATGACTCGGGTTAAAATCCAGGCGTCCCAAAATTTATGCTGCCGACATTTGTAGGATATCAGCCATGAAAAACTTTTCTAATAAATAGTGTTGCTCTTTGAGTGAGAAATAAAAATCATGTCTCACATCAGAAAGCTTGTGTTTGGCTCGGAAAACACTCATTGACCAGTATCCGACGAAAAGAAGTTGCAAATTTCCTCATGAACATTCCACTAAGTAGCAGGGCAAACTTCTCACATATCAATTAGTGATGTCTGTTTAAGCTCAATGATTTTTCAAATGCTTGCATATGGAACGATGAGCTGTTGCTTGAAAGACTTAAGTCACTCTGGCTTGCTACCGAGCCTAGTAGTAGTCTATAGTACATCGACATGTACGTTCACATATGAGTTGTTTGTTTGGAATGCACTCGCCGCATTATAGAATATTTCCTCTGTTCTTAATTCACTTCCTTTTGTTTTTCATACACATTTTTTCGCTTTTGTTTTGTTTTTTTTTTTTTACAACTTCTAGAGGTTCTACAGTGCGGAGGGTGGAGAGGCCAAACAAATGACAAAGTGAATAAACTCATTAGATTCAGCACCATTGAATCATTGAAAATAGTGCACATATGTACTTTTCTAGGCAACGGAGAAAAAAATCGATTTTTTCTCGTCCTGTCTGTGAATTTATATGTGGCATGTTTAAATGTTTGTGTTGAAAGTGGACTTTGTTGTGTTATGTGGAGAGGAAAATATGAAAATCTATGTTAAGCAAATGGCCAGGTAAGACCAAGGAGACTATATTTTATGTGGACCAAATCGTTGCATTTGTAGATATTCTTCACATTCAATCAATCAGTTGATTTGATTTTGTGAGACCATAGCTGAAAATTTTCCGAAATTTTACTCGGGATGTTTTTCTATAATTCCGGAAAGTCAAGTTTAAGATGGTTCAAATGAGGGCGTCTTTGAAACATCCATATAAACTAATCTGTCTAAACATGGAGCTGATTTCTGAGTGAGTTCGCATGAACGGGATAGATTCTAATGCACGGAAAATGGATATTAAGGAATCACCGGTGCTTCATGCGCCTGGCATACAGAAACGATTTGGTGTCCTTTGATACGGTTAGGTTAGGTTGACATACATTGGGTAAATATTTATCTGCCCCATGCCATTATAGACACTTAAGCCAGTAATCGGCTTGTTGTGCGCTCAAAAAACTAAAATGTAACCTCGAAACAGAACATTTTAAGTTACGAATTCCGTACTACTAATAAAATCCTTAATCGTTTACCGTGCGACTCCCCAAAGTTGGTTTACGTCTGGTATCGTGGCCACACCTAAGTACCGGTGTCGGTTAGCCGCGAAAGACGGGCAATCACATAGGAAATGCTCAAACGTCTCATCATCTTCCCCAATATGCTATCATTTGCCGAACCGATTTTACACAAGTCAGCTCGTAGTCCTATGTGTCCCGTTATGGCACCAAAAGCTACACTGACCTCCTTCTAACTTCCTTTCAGTAATGGCATTGCCCTCTCACGATCCGGATCACCCCATAGGATTTTCGCCGTCCTGCCGACTGTTTCGCTGTTCTACAGTGTTACATAGGAGTTTGCCGCCCACGCCCTTAAATAGAACTGCGTCGATCCGATCGGAAACTTTCGTCCTTCCTTCCAGATTTCCTCTCATCGGCTCGATTATACCGCAATGGCATGAGCTGCTCCCATACTCAATATATTCTCCCATCGCCTTAAGTCTCATAGCCGCAGTGGCTGCCTCACACTTAATTTGTATGTCAATGGGTCGGATATCTAGAATAGTCTCCAGTGCCCTAGTGGACGTGGTCCTCATCGCTGCGCCTATGCCAAGACAACATGTTCTCTGAATTTGTTGTATGGTACTAACATTGCACTTTTTCTCCATAGCAGTCCACCAAACCACCGAAGCGTAAGTAAGTATTGGTCTAATCACGCTTCTGTAGAGCCAGTGGACTATCCTCGGATTCAGGCCCCATTTCGAGCCTACTCAGTATGTTTTTGAATGTGACACTTCCAATTAAATTTTCTATCCAAGATCACTCCTTAACACTTGACCTCGTCAGAAATCGAACTCGTTTTTTTGAGGAAATGTATTGTGTCAAATTGGCCCACCTTCGTCTTCCTCGGGAACAGGCATATTTCAGTCTTCTCTGGGTTAACATAGAGACCTCTGAGTCTAGTCCAGTCATATGCCATATGCAAGACCCTTTCGGACCATCTGCATAGCTCGTTCGGATCCTTACCCCTAAGAAGTAATATAATATCGTCTGCGTAGCAGACAGGTTCACATCCTTCCTCAGTCAGCATCCGTTATAGGTCATTTATGGTGGTCTCCCATAGGAGTGGCGATAAAATGCCGGCCTGGGGCGTGCCTTGTGCTACTTTCTCTCTTATATTTATGTCATTAGACCCGCAATTTATCCTCCTGTTCCTTAACATCCAGTTTTATCCAGTCTCTAAGGGCCGGGTCCACCCGGTACTGGTCTAAGGATTGGATCAATGTGTCGGTCCGCACATTGTTAATCGCCCCCTCGATGACAATGCATACCGCCAGTGTGTACGACTTGGCATCGAAGGATTCTTCTATTTTATGCACAATCTCATGCAGGGCAGTCTCCACCGACCTTCCCTTGACATAGGCATGCTGTTTGTATTTGAGCAGTTCGCAGGATGTCCTATTCTCTATCATAGTATTTACAATACGTCCCTGTAGGCCTTTGGTGTCGTATAACTTGCGGTGCCGGTTTTAGGTATAAATACCACCCTTGCCTCCTGCCAGGCTTTCGGAGTATATGCAAGTCCCAGGCATGCTGTGAAAATTTTGAACAGACGAGGCGCCAGACAGTCTGCCTCTTTCTGTAGTAACGCCGAAAATATTCCATCAGGTACGAGTGACTTAAATGGTTTGAAGCTCCTCAAGACTTCCTTGACCATAAATTCGGTTATGATAAGCCTTTGATCAACCTCATTATTCCAAGATTTCGGTGTCTCCGTGAGTCCCTTCGTATTCCGTGGAAAATGCGTTTTCATCAAAAGCCTCGACATGTCCTCCGTTGCCTCTGCTCTCACTCCCATGTCGTCTACTAACGTTTCAGTTTGGACATGGGATTTTGAGAGAAAATTTTTCATCTTGGCGGGGTTATTAACGCTCTCGATCTGGTCGCTTCCAGGAGGCACATTTTACCGCTATGGTAATCTTATTGTATTCCTTGCGCCGTGTGTAATACACATCCCAAAAAACTTCCGCTTTTTTACGATGTGCTCTCTCTGGAGGCCACCGTAGCACAGAGGTTAGCATATCCGCCTATTACGCTGATCTCCTGGGTTCGAATCCTAGCGAGAACATCTCAAATTTCTCATCGGTGGTTTTCCCCTTCTAATGGTGGCAACATTTGTGAGTTACTATGCCACATAAAACTTCTCTCCAAAGAGGTGTCGCACTGCGGCACGCCGTTCGGACTCGGCTATGAAAAGGAGGCCCCTTATCATTGAGCTTAAACTTGAATCGGAATGCACTCATTGATATGTGAGAAGTTTGCCCCTGTTCCTTAGTGGAAGGTTCATGGGCAAAATTTTACAGTAGTATTGATGGCTAGAGTTTTCAGCTCCTTCATGATTGCTGTCTGTTTCACATTATGAAAGTCACCCTCAATGTCAAGAAATTCTATCATTGTATGTTTCTTAACAGAGAGAATCTTCTATGAAGTCGACTAGGGCATGGACGCGGGGGTCCTGTCTACTTATCATTGCTATAGGCGTGCTGTTTATTGAGAAAGGATATTTTTTAGAAATCTTCGCCCTGCGATGTGTTTCTATCAACCTCTCCAGAGTCTATGGTATAAAGCATGACAGACAACTCAAACGAAAATCGTTTACTTTCGTGCGGTAAAATTGTCCCGGTTTTGGAATGAAAATTGTCTGTGTGTCCCTTCATCTCTCAGGAGTATACTGCATGCCGATAGAAAAGGGGATATCTCCCTAAGACTCTAGCTCGAGTGGAGAATCTTTATAAGGTCCTGGCGGTTTAAGGAGTCGAAACTTTTGGTGGTCCAAAGAATTCTTGTCTCAGAACAAAATTTCCTGAAGAATCTCTGTCAGAATATCAGTCAGAACCTCTGCCGGTAGTTTTTATACCCTACACCACTACTGTGGTACAGGGTATTATAACTTAGTGAATTAGTTTGTAACACTCAAAAGAAAGAGATATGGACCCACTGATAAGTATACCAATCGATCCAGAATCACTTTCTGATTCGATTAAGCTATGTCCGTCTGTCTGTCTGTCTATCTGTATGTCCGTCTGTCTGTCTGTCCGTCAGTCCATGTTAATTTGTATACAAACTACAGGTCGCAATTTTCATCCGATCGTCTTCAAATTTGGTACAGGCATATTTTTTTGGCCTAGAGACGAAGCCTATTGAAATTGGAAAAAATCGGATCAGATTCGGATATAGCTCCCATATATATGTTCGTCCGATTTGCAGTAAAAATGCAATATAAAGGTCATTTGCTAACTTTTTCTCTAGAAATTTGATAGGACGGATTTTCTTATGACTCTCGACAGTACTGGTGAATTTCATTGAAATCGGTTCAGATTAAGATATAGCTCTCATATATATATATATATATATATATATATATATATATATATATATATATATATATATATATATATATATATATATATATATATATATATATATATATATATATATATATATATATAGCCCGATTTTCACTCCTAGAGCCATTGCAAGCTCATTTATTGACCAAACTTCCCAAAATTTTGTACAACGACTAACTCAACGACTACCACAATATATGAGAAGTTTGCTTCAAATCGGTTCAGATTTGGATATAGCTCCCATATATATGTTCGTCCGATTTGCAGAAATAATGCAATAAAATGATCATATGTTAACCGATTCTCTCGAAATTTGGCCGGAAGGATATTTTAATGACTCTCGACATTACTGGTGGATTTCATAGAAATCGGTTCAGATTAAGTTATAGCTCTCATATATATATATAGCCCGATTTTCACTCCTAGAGCCATTGCAAGCGCATTTATTGACAAATCTTTACAAAATTTTGTACAACAACTTACTCAGCGACTACCACAATATATGAGAAGTTTGCTTGAAATTGGTTCAGATTTAGATATAGCTCCCATATATATGTTCGTCCGATTTGCAGAAATAATGCAATAAAAAGATCATTTGTTAACCGAAATTTGGTAGGACGGATTTTCTTATGACTCTCGACATTAGTGGTGAATTTCATTGAAATCGGTTCAGATTAAGATATAGCTGTCATATATATATATAGCCCGATTTTCACTCCTAGAGCCATTGCAAGCTCATTTATTGACCAATCTTTACAAAATTTTGTACAGCGACTTACTCAACGACTACCACAATATCTGAGAAGTTTGCTTAAAATCGGTTCAGATTTAGATATAGCTCCCATTTATATGTTCGTCCGATTTGCAGAAATAATGCACTAAAATGATCATTTGTTAACCGATTCTCTCGAAATTTGGCCGGAAGGATTTTTTGATGACTCTCGACATTACTGGTGAATTTCATAGAAATCCGTTCAGATTTAGAAATAGCTCTCATATATATATATAGCCCGATTTTCACTCCTAGAGCCATTGCAAGCTCATTTATTGACCAATCTTCCCGAAATGTTGTACAACACTTTCCCCGACGATTACCACAATATCTGAGAAGTTTGCTTGAAATCGGTTCAGATTTGGATATAGCTCCCATACATATGTTCGTCCGATTTGCAGTAATAATGCAATAAAATGGGCGCTTGTTAACTCGATCCCTCGAAATTTGGCTGGATGGATTTTTTATGACTCTCGACAGTACTGGTGAATTTCATTGAAATCGGTTCAGCTTAAGATATAGCTGTCATATATATGTATAGCCCGATTTTCACTCCTAGAGCCATTGCAAGCTCATTTTTTGACCAATCTTCTCAAAATTGTGTACAACACCTTCCTCGACTACTACCACAATATCTGAGAAGTTTGCTTGAAATCGGTTCAGATTTAGATATAGCTCCCATATATATGTTCGTCCGATTTGCAGTAATAATGCAATAAAATAGTCATTTGTTAACCGATTCTCTCGAAATTTGGTAGTACGGATTTTCTTATGACTCTCGACATTAGTGGTGAATTTCATTGAAATCGGTTCAGATTAAGATATAGCTCTCATATATATACATAGCCCGATTTACACTCCTAGAGCCATTGCAAGCTCATTTATTGACCAATCTTCTCAAAATTTTGTACAACACCTTACTCAACGACTACCACAATATATGAGAAGTTTGCTTGAAATCGGTTCAGATTTGGATATAGCTCCCATATATATGTTCGTCCGATTTGCAGTAATAATGCAATAAAATGGTCGCTTGTTAACTCGATCCCTCAAAATTTTGCTGGAGGGATTTTTTTATGACTCTCGGCAGTACTGGTGAATTTCATTGAAATCGGTTCATATTAAGATATAGCTCTCATATATATATAGCCCGATTTTCACTCCTAGAGCCATTGCAAGCTCATTTATTGACCAATCTTTACAAAATTTTGTACAACGACTTACTCAACGACTACCACAATATCTGAGAAGTTTGCTTAAAATCGGTTCAGATTTAGATATAGCTCCCATATATATGTTCGTCCGATTTGCAGTAATAATGCAATAAAATGGTCATTTGTTAACCGATTCTCTCGAAATTTGGTAGTACGGATTTTCTTATGACTCTCGACATTAGTGGTGAATTTCATTGAAATCGGTTCAGATTAAGATATAGCTCTCATATATATACATAGCCCTATTTACACTCCTAGAGCCATTGCAAGCTCATTTATTGACCAATCTTCTCAAAATTTTGTACAACACCTTACTCAATGACTACCACAAGATATGAGAAGTTTGCTTGAAATCGGTTTAGATTTGGATATAGCTCCCATATATATGTTCGTCCGATTTGTAGAAATAATGCAATAAAATGATCATTTGTTAACCGATTTTCTCGAAATTCGGCCGGAAGGATTTTCTTATGACTCTTGACATTGGTGGTGAATTTCATTGAAATCGGTTCAGATTAAGATATAGCTCTCATATATATATATAGCCCGATTTTCACTCCTAGAGCCATTGCAAGCTCATTTATTGACCAATATTCTCAAAATTTTGTACAACACCTTCCTCGACGACTACCACAATATCTTAGAAGTTTGCTTGAAATCGGCTCAGATTTGGATATAGCTCCCATATATATATTCGTCCGATTTGCAGAAATAATGCAATAAAATGATCATTTGTTAACCGAAATTTGGTTGGACGGATTTTCTTATGACTCTCGACATTAGTGGTGAATTTCATTGAAATGGGTTCAGATTAAGATATTGCTCTCATATATATATATATATATATATATATAGCCCGATTTTCACTCCTAGAGCCATTGCAAGCTCATTTATTGACCAATCTTCTCAAAATTTTGTACAACACCTTCCTCGACGACTACCACAATATATGAGAAGTTTGCTTGAAATCGGTTCAGATTTAGATATAGCTCCTATATATATGTTTGTCAGATTTTGGGCAATTTCCAATAAAGTTGTCATTTGTTAACCGTAGTTATTACGGTTTGAACATATTTGCTCGCCGAGGTCGATCAAAATTGGTTCAGAATTGGATATAGTTCCCACATTGCACTTATAGGGTAGGTGTAGAGTATTATACAGTCGGCACCGCCCGACTTTTGCCCTTCTTTACTGGTTTTTTTGTTCAAAAATAGATATGCTGTTGTTGTTGTTGAAGCAGTGTGCTGTATTCTGAGGCGGCAGCCCTTACCGATGAAAGACTCCATCGGTCCAAACCGGTACGTACAACCGCCATGGGATTGAAAATAGGCATGTGTTATGTGATTAGTGTTTAGTTTCTACTGAATGTAAAAAAAAAAATCATGACTATATAATGAATTTATTTTTATTTAACACCCTACATTAATATCCATTAACAGCGTTTGTTTTATGACCCATATGTCGTTGCATTTTCACTTGTCTATAGTCCACAATTTATAAGATCGTACAATTTTGTCATGTAATCATAATTTATTTTGTGTTTATTAACCACTCATGTATGTAAATTTATTATTCAGGCATATGAACACATGCAAGCATTATGCATTACAATCCATGGCCTTAGTCATTGAAAAGTGCATCGTTATCATTAGAATGATGATGAAATGTTAGTTGATTTTGCCATTATCACTATCATAAGAGGCTCTAGCACTGTGATAATAGAATCAGGCAAATAATGATAATGCTTGAGGTCTGCAATACATTTACAGTACGAGAGTGGCAGATACTCTTACATTGAGTACAAGCTAAGCGCAATAAATATAGGTTTCGCTGCACAGTGGTTTCAAACCGAAATACTCTGGAAACATTTCTGAAAGTTGGAACAAAAATAATTTTACAATTATTAATTTGGATGGATTGTAAGGTGTTTTCGTACAAGGGTGAAGGTCTGCTGGCGGGTCAGGGTCAGGGGATGAACAATGGGTGGCTAAAATTTCTTTTTTAAAGCTTGCACTCCCAAATTTTACACAAAAATCCCCAAAATTCCCTCAATGAAAACAAAAAGGTTTCTTTTTATACTCTCCACCATAGGATGGGGATTTACGAGTTTCGTCATTCCATTTGTAACACCTCGAAATATGCGTCTAAGACCCCATAAAGTTTTGGGTTGCCCAAAAACTAATTGCGGATTTTTTAAAAGAAAGTAAATGCATTTTTAATAAAAATTAGAATGAACTTTAATCAAATATACCTTTTTTACACTTTTTTTCTAAAGCAAGCTAAAAGTAACAGCTGATAACTGACAGAAGAAAGAATGCAATTACAGAGTCACAAGCTGTGGAAAAATTTGCCAACGCCGACTATATGAAAAATCCGCAATTACTTTTTGGGCAATCCAATACATATATTCTTAATCGTCATGACATTTTAAGTCCATCTAGCCATGCCTCTTCGTCCGTCCGTCCGTCTGTCTGTCGTAACCACGCTAACTTTCAAAGGAGTATAGCTAGGCGCTTGCCTATTTTGTACAAATAATTCTTATTAGTTAAGGTCAGTTGGTATTGTAAATTGGCCAAATCGGTCCATGATTTGCTATAGCAGCAATATAAACCGATCTTGGGTCTTGACTTCTTGAGCCTCTAGAGGGTGCAATTCTTATCCGATGTGCCTGAAATTTTGAAGGTGGTATTTTTGTATGCCTTCCTTCCCCCCATACCCCAATTTCCAAAAACGTCAGATCTCAGAGATGCGTGAACCGGTTTAAAATTTTGTATGGTACCTTATGTAACCCAAAAAACACAAAATTGGTATAAAATATTTGGGTCAAATAAACAGGGGGGACGCCCCATCCCAAAGCCCAACCGAACGGACATGTGCACTGATTGGGGCAATATGGGTATCAAATGAAAGGTATTCAAGAGTTGAGTACGAACTTGGAATAAAAATGTAACACTAAGTATCGGGGGGTCCTCCTCCACCAAAAACACCACCTAACGGGACACTTTTATCATTTTGGGCCATAAGGGTATCAAATGAAAGCTATTAAAAGTAGAGTACAAATATGACATTAAAATTTATTCCTTGGAGTCTAAGGGGCATCCCCATCCTCAAAATCCCCCAGCAGGACATATTTACCGATTGGGACAATATGGGACTCAAATGAAAGGTATTTGGGTGATAAATACGATATGGGGGGTACGCCCCATACCCAAAACCGCCTAGAATCAAAAGTGGACCGATTGGGAAAATATGGAACTCAAATGAAAGGTATTTGGGAGTAGAACATGAATATGATATTTAAAATTAAGTCCAAGTATCTATCGAGCCGTGCCAAGCCCAAAACCATCCCAAGAGTACCCACAAAAATCAAAGTGGATTGATCAGGACAATATGGGACTCAAATGATAGGCTTTTGGGAGTAGAATACGAGTATGGTGTCAAAAATTGGTTCCAAATACCTAGGTCGTACCCCAAAAGTAACGCCCAAAAGAAAAAGCAGACCGATCGGGACAATATAGAACCCCAATAAAAGATATTCGAGAGTGTAGTATGAAAATGATATTAAAAATTGGGTCAAAGTATTTAGGGAGCCGTCCTAAGCCCAAAACTTCCCAAAATCATAGGGGACCGATCGGGACAATATGGGACTCTAATAAAAGGTATTTGGGAGTAGAATAGGAATGTGATGTCAAAAACCCAAGAACCAAGGGCGCCAACCCAAGCCCAAAACCGCATCAAAAGTGGACCGATCCGGACCATATGGGACTCCAATGAAAGGTATGCGAGAGTAGAGTACGCAAATGATTATCGAATATTAAAAATTGGGTGTAATTACCAACGGGGCAGCTCCAAACCCGTCCCAAGTGGATATATTAGACCCTTATGAAAGGTCTATGTCAGTAGAGTTCGAATCTTACATTGATATAAGGATTCAAATATCTCAGTCACGTCCGGTCGGTTTGATATACAATTTTGAGGCCAACGGTTTGGGGGTCGTTCCAACCCATCAACTCCGTCTAAACCAATGGCAAATGGGACTCAAATTAAAGAAATTTGAGAGTAGAGCACGATGCTTATATTTTTTCAGGGCTAAGAACGGGCTAATGCTGGCAACATTTGTGAGATTCTATGCCATGTAAAACTTCTCTCCAAAGAGGTGTCGTCCTGCGCTACGCTGTTCGGACTCGGATATAAAAAGCCGAGCATGAAACTTGAATCCAACTGCACTCCTTGATATGTGAGAAGTTTACCTCTTTTCCTTAGTGGAATGTTCATGGGCAAAATTTGTTGTTTTTTTGTAAGTACGTGGGTGGCCGCCCCACCTTGCAAACCCCTCAAACTGGACATATTTTTGGATTGTGGCAAAAAGGGGCTTAAATCTGTATCTGTTCATAAACTTCCCCTAAACCACACACATATACCGCCTATAGCAATATGTAGCTTCAATGTGATTTTCGGAAGAGGAGTATGAATCTGATATCCAATTTTGGGAGTTTGGCTACTCCAATACACCTCCAAATCCAAGAGAATGAAGTAGATCAAACATCCAAACATTAATGGGCGGACCCTCCCCTCAAACTATTTCCAAAAACGTCAGATCTCGGAGATGGGTGGGATATCTAGGGGGCCGCCCCACCTCCAAAGCCACCAGCCAAATGGAATATAAACCAATAATGACAATATATCAAATGAAAGGTATTTGAGATCATGGCACGAATCTGATATAAGGGCACCCGCTTCACTCTCAAAAACACCCCCATACCGGACATATTTACCGACCGTAGCAATATACGGCTCTAATGAAAGGTATTTGGGAGAAGAGCACCAATATAATATTCACATTGGTGCGAAATATTTGAAAGGCCGTACCAGCGCCCCCAAAACCGGACTTATTTTCTGACGTGACCGTATTGAGCTCAGAAAAATAAGAGAGTGAAAGAAGGCGCAGCGGAGCGGGCCCTGTCCAGCTCGTCCTATATATAAAATCCAATTTGTGTTTTTCGATTTGTCTGTTTGTTCCGTATAGACTCAGAAACGGCTTAATCGATTACCTTGAAGTTTTCACAGATTGTGTAGATTGTATAACTTTTTGATATCGGGCGGGGGGAGGACCCTCCTCCTTACCACAAAGTACGGCCTAAAAATAAAAGTGCAACGATCAGGACAATATGGGATTCAAATGAAAGGTGTTCAAGAGTAGAGTTCGAATTTCATAATAAAAGTTGGGTCCAAGTACCTGGGGGGCCGCCCCAGCCCCAAAACCCCTTAAAATAGGTTTATTTGACGATCATGACAATATGGGACTCAAATGAAAGGTATTCGGCAGTAGATTACGAATATGGTCAGGAAGAAGAAATATGCTTTATAATTTGTTCATATCGGAAGGGGGGGCGAACCCTCCCCGTTACCCCAAAAATATCGCCCAAAATCACAAGTGGACCGACAAAGACAATATGGATATCAAATGAAAGGCATTGAAGAGTAGAATACGAATATGGTATTTAGAACAAGAAATTGGGTCCAAGTACCCGGGAAGTCGCCCTAACCCCAAATGTCTAAAAACAGAAAAATTGATCGTCCATAGCATTATGGGGCTTAAATGAAAGGTATTCGGGAATAGATTACGAATCTGGCATAGGCGACCACCCCACCCCCTAAAAACTCCCCAAATGGGCATATGACCCATCATGACTATATGAGACTCGGTTTGTTTGTTTTTTTTTTCGTAGAATCAAAAAAAGGAAACGTAGGTTATATAATTTTTAGATATCGGATGGTGGCTGACCCTCCCCCTTAGACCAAAAACGCCACCCAACAGCAAAAGGTACTAATGGGCACAATATGGGTATCAAATAAAAAGTATTGGAGACTAGAAAATTAATATCATATTAAATTTTGGGACCCAATACCCAGCGGGCCGCCCCAACGCAAAAACTTATCTAAACAGAAATATTCGACGTTCCTATCAATATGGGACTCAAATGAAAAGTATTCGGCAGTAGATTACAAATATGGCATACAAAATTAGGTTCAAGTAATGGGACGTCGACTCACCTCCAAATGGGCATATAGCCATATAAGATTCAAAGATATTTGGGAGTAGATAAAAAATATGACATTGAAATTTGCGTTCAAGTCAAGGTGGCCCTTTTCCTCCTAAAAATAAGATGCATGGAATAATTGACACATTATGGAAATATGGGACTCAAATGAAAGGTATTTGAGAGTAGAAAACGAATTTTAGGGGTACGCCCTAAATAACCCCTTACTGAACTTCATTTCCGACTATAGCAATATGAAGCTCAAATCAACGGTATTTGGGAGTAAAGAACGAATTTGATATATATTTTTAAGGTGCCGCTATTCTCCCCTACCCCAAAACACCCTCCAAACGGTTCATACCTACCAACCACGACAAAATGGGGATCAAAGTAAAGAGATTTAGGAGTGGACATGAATTTGATATCCATATTTGAGTCGAAATATCGCCCCTAAAAAGCAGTTCTCATTACCCTAATTTCAAAAATATCAGATCTCGGAAATAAGGGGCCTTTTTCGATAGCCGAGTCCGTACGGTGTGCCGCAGTGCGACACCTCTCTGGGGAGAATTTTTTACATGACAGCATTAAGAAGGGATAACCACCCCCTTTAAATTTTGTTCGAAATTTAATTTAAAATTTGCGTTCAAGTCAAGGTGGCTCTTTGCCTTGACCCATTATGATAATATGGGACTCAAATGAAAGGTATTTGAGAGTAGAAAACGAATTTTAGGGATGTTCAGCTAGTTTTCCATAAAGACAAAATGTCAATGAAATGTTCTCTAAGGACAAAACTTAAACACAATTTTCACTAAAGGTAAATCTTCAAACAAATTTTCACTAAAAACAAAATTACGATGAAATATTCAATAAGGACGAAATTTCAATGAATTTTCCAAAAAGATAAAATGTTAATGAAATTTTAAATAAAGACAACATTTTAGTAAAATTTTTGCTTAAGGCAAAATCCAAATGGTTTTTTAAGGGTCAGAGGTGTACATTTCCATGCTTTACAACCTAAATGAGACATAAGTTAAGCTAATGGTGGTGGTTGGAAAATGAGTCCATGTTTCTACGAATTGCTTTTTTATTGCTCACTCACACTCAATGAATGTTTGGAAATACATACAAATTTTAATTAAAATATTTGTGGTTTCGATATTAAATTGGTTATATATTCACAATAAAACCTTTAATATGCCATAAGCCATGGCATAAAATCAGATTTTTGAAATATAAACTCTGCATTTGTTCATATATATTTTAAAACCTCAAGGAAATGAATTGGCTATGGTCGTTTGTAGAATTTACAAGCCATCTGTTACGGTTGTAAATGTGGGCCACACAAAAGCTTAGCATTAATTAAAATTCCAAGAAAGAAAATTACCATTACACAACGGTCAGCATTGGGGTAATCGAAGCACATATTATCCACCAACAACATTGATATTAAAAATATTTTAGTATTATGAGTATTTTCAAACACTTGGAATGTTATTGTATAATCAATGTTCGCAAAAGTTCGCTCAGTCACCCCTGCACCCAAAAAAAAAAAATATATTTGGGAGAGCTTCCTTAAAGGAAAGTTTAAGGGAAGTGAAAGAAAAATGTATTTGGTATCGTAAAACGTTTAACACTGTTGTGATACAAGGACTGAACAACTTAATGAGTTTGTATAAAATATTTTAAAAGTAAGTGATTGACCCAATTTAGGGTATACTAATCGTCATATTATCAAATCGTGTCCCTTGCATTTATTCATCTGTCCCTTGTTCTAAAGATTATGCTTATTTTAATAAAAAAATAACTTTTTATACAAAAAATTATATTTAAAATTTTTACTTAAAGAAAACTTCATAGAAATTTTGTCGGGCCCGCTCCGCTGCGGCTTCTATAACTCTCTAATATCATTTTATGGTGGGGGCACTTTGCCCTTAATGAGGATATCGAACTCGTGCCATTGTAGCCTATGACGCTGAACGCGTTCGAATCCTGGCGAGAATATCGGACAAAGCGGTTTTTATCACCTCAAAACGTTGGCCACATTTGCGAGGTATAATGCCATGCATGGTCATTTAAAAAATTTTCCCCAAAGAGGAGTCGCACTGAGGGACGTCGTTCGGAATCAACTATAAAAAAAGATATCTTATCATTGAGTTCAAACTTGAATCAGAAAGCACCCATTAATGTGTGAGAATTTTACCCTTCTGGGTTCCTGGTGGTAATGTTCTCATTAGGGGAGGGATGGCACCTCAGACATTTCAACTCAAATATGGATATCAAATTCATGCTGCACTTCCAAGTCCCTTTAATTTGAGCCCCATATTGCAATGGCCGTTAAATATGAACCGTTTGGAGGGTGTTTTAGGGCAAGGCCGCCCCGGCACTTTGCACTGAAAATAGATATAAAATTCGTTCTTTATTCCCAACGGAAATGAAGTTCAGTTTAGGGGGTGCTTTAGGGCGTACCCCAAAACATTTGGCTCCAAAATTGGATATCAAATTCGTCTCCTACTCTCAAATGCCTTCCATTTGAGTCCCATTTTGTCAGAATGGGTCAAATAACCCATTACATTTGACTTATCTTTGGGAGGAAAAGCGCCATCTAGACTTGAACGCAAAATTTAATGGCATATTCGTAATCTACTCCCAAATACCTTTCATTTGAGTCCCATATAGCCATGGTCGGCTAATATGCCCATTTGGGGGTATTTGGGGCTAGGCAACCTCCCATTACTTGGACCTAATGTTTAATGCCATATTTGAAATCTACTGCCTAATACTTTTCATTTGAGTCCCATATTGACATGAACTTCGAATATATCTGTTTAGAGGAGTTTTGGGGTTGGGAGGGCCCGCTGGATACTTGGAACCAAATTTTAATACCATAATCGTTTTCTGGTCTCCAATACTTTTCAGTTGATACCCTTATTGTGTTCATCGGACCACTTATGGATATGGGTGGCGTTTTTGGGTTAAGGGGGAGGGTCCGCCTCCACCCGATATCTAAAAATTATACAGCCTTCCAGACAAACATACACAATCTATGAAAATTATAAGAAAATCGAGTCAGCCTAGTATCATATAGTCATAATGGGTCTAATGGAGTTTTTGAGGGGTGGTTTGACCCCCTATACTTCGATCGGATTTTTTTTGGCGGATACGAAACCAACTCCCGAATACCTTTCATTTCAGCTCAATATTGAAATGAACGTCCAACATGTCTGTTTGGGGGAGTTTTTGGGGATGGGGCGATGGGTACTTAGACTCAAATTTTAATGCCACAATCGTATTGTACTCTCCAATACCTTTCATGTGATACCTATATTGTCCCGATCGGTCCACTTTTGGTTTTGGGTTGTGTTTTTGGCATAAGGGGGAGGGTCCGTTCCCCTTCCGATACTGAAAAATTATATAGCCTATGTTATCTTCCACACCAACCTACTCAATATGCGAAAATTTCGAGAAAATCGGTTCTGCCGTTTTTCAGTCTATATGGAACAAACAAACCTAGTCCCATATATTCGTGATTGGCTAGTGTGCCCATTTTGGGCATCTTTGGGGGGTGGGTGAGGTGACCCCCTATATTTCGACATGAATTTGTATGCCAGATTCGTTATCTACTCCCGCATACTTTTCATTTGATACCCATATTGTCCTTATCGGTCCACTTTTGATTTTGGGTGGTGTTTTTGGGGTAACGGTGGAGGGTCCGCCCCTTTCCGTTATCAATAAATTATAAAGCCTATATCTACTTCCTGACCACATTCGTAGTGTACTCCCGAATACCTTTCATTTGAGTCCCATATTGTTATGATCGTCAAATAAACCTATTTTAAGGGGTTTTGGGGCGGGAGCGGACCCCCAGGTACTTGGACTCAACTTTTATTATGAAATTCCTACTCTACTCTTAAATACCGTTCATTTGACTCCCATATTGTCCCGATCGATCCACTTTTAATTTTGGGTAGTACTTTTGGGGTAAGGGGGAGGGTCCGCCCCCCTCTCGATATCAAAAAATTGTACAGCCTATGTTTCCTTCCAGACCAACCTACACAATCTGTGAAAATTTTAAGGTAATCGGTTCAGCCGTGTTCGAGTCTATACGGAACAAACAAACAAACATACAAACAAAAAAATTTTGTCATTAGAGAAAATTTTACAAAAATTTTGTTGTTAAAAAAAATGGCAATTGAGCCCTTCACAGGATGATCACAGGGTACCGCTGTTGTGCTAGTCTCAGGGTCACGGCGAAGTGCCCCGAGAGATGCGCTAAATGCCATTCTCCATATTATGCCGTTGCACCTCTATGTTGGGTGTGTGGCAACCAAGATCGTCTTCAGGGAGTCGGGTACATAGCGCTCCTCTAACTGAAGCCATTCTCCTGTTTTGCTGGAGGATGGTGTTGCCGTGGTGCCATATTATATGCGTTGAGACCGATTATATGCCAGGGAAGTATTTTCTTGTTGATGGCTTGGAAGTCGCACCCCTCCCTTCCCGGGACCCTCTGTATACAGGGATAGATCTAAATTGGATGGGGGCATTGGAGCAAGAGTCTTCATCAACTTTCATCGAATGAGTTTCTTCGAACCATTGGAAAAGCTATCAGGCTTTGCTGGGCCCCAGGTCATCAATGATAATCGGATAATAATTGCGCCCTTTAGAGGCTCAAGAAGTCAAGTTTCAAGACCGGGTTATATGGCAGCTATATCAGATTATGGACCGATCTGAGCCATACCTAGCACAGTTGTCGGAAGTCATAGTGAAATTTGTCATGCAAAATTTGAACCAAATCGGATAATAATTGCGCCCTCTAGAAGCTCAAAAAGTCTAATCGGGAGATCGGTTTATATGGCAGCTATATCAGGTTATGAACCGATTTGAACCATACTTGGCACAGTTGCTGGAAGTCATATCGAAACACGTCATGCAAAATTTATGCCAAATCGGATAGGAAGTGCTCCCTCTAGTGGCTCAAGAAGTCAAGATTCAAGACCGGTTTATATGGCAGCTATATCAGATTATGAACCGATCTGAGCCATACCTAGCAAAGTTGTCGGAAGTCATAATGAAATACGTCATGGAAAATTTGAACCAAATCGGATAATAATTGCGCCCTCTATAGGCTCAAGAAATCCAATCGGGAGATAGGTTTATATGGCAGCTATATCAGGTTATGAACCGATTTGAACCATACTTGGCACAGGTGCTGGAAGTCATATCGAAACATGTCAAGCAAAATTTTAGCCAATTCGGATAGGAATTGCGCCTTCTAGAGATTCAAGATATCAAGAATCCAGATCGGTATATATGGGAGCTATATCAAAACATGGACTGATATGGCCCATTCACAATTCCAACCAACCTACACTAATAGGAAGTATCTGTGCAAAATTTCAAACTGCTAGCTTCCTTCGAAAGTTACCGTGCTTTCGACAGACATACGGACGGACAGACAGACGGACAGACAGACGGACGGACAGATAGACGGACAGACAGACGGACAGACAGACGGACAGACAGACGAACAGACAGACGGACAGACAGACGGACAGACAGACGGACAGACAGACGGACAGACGGACAGACAGACAGACAGACGGACAGACAGACGGACGGATGGACAGACAGACGGACAGACAGACGGACAGACAGACGGACAGACAGACGGACAGACAGACGGACAGACAGACGGACAGACAGACGCACGATCAGACAGACAGACATACGGACGGACAGACATACGGACGGACAGACAGACAGACGGACGGACAGACAGACGGACGGACAGACAGACGGACGGACAAGGCTAGATCGACTTAAAGTGTCACGACGATTGAGAATTGATATTCTTTAAGGGGTCTTAGACGAGTGGTTACAATCAGAATGACGAAATAAGTATACCCCCATCCTATGGTGGAGGGTATAATAACTAGCAGATGCACACATGCATATGATTGCCTATATGTCAATGTATTATTATGTATTTGAGCTACAGTTCGTATTTGTTGTCCAATTAAAATCAAATTATGCTCATGTCACTTTCTATAACTTATCTGAGCCGATATATTCCAAAGGTAATGTTGAATGTCCTTAATTTTGGAATATTATGTTTCAGATTTAATTATGGCTTCTATTGGGTTGCCTAAAAAATAATTGCGGATTTTTCATATAGTCGGCGTTGACAAATTTTTTCACAGCTTGTGACTCTGTAATTGCATTCTTTCTTCTGTCAGTTATCAGCTGTTTCTTTTAGCTTGCTTTAGAAAAAAGCGTAAAAAAAGTATATTTGATTAAAGTTCATTCTAAGTTTTATTAAAAATGCATTTACTTTCTTTTAAAAAATCCGCAATTACTTTTTGGGCAACCAATATATTTACTGCAAGGTTTACAAAATTTGTCGCAAGATTTTCTATTGATTTATAGAAAATTTTTAAAGTCATGATCCGATCGATCTATGAATAGTTTGATACGCTTATGTATGTAGAGTATTTTGTCTTTTCTTGTTTATTTTGTATTTAATCTGATTCCAGACTTTAACATGTATTCAGACTTCCAAAGAACATGCATAACATTATTTGAGGAATCCATTTATTTAGCAAATACAATTATTTGACCCAATGAGCAACAGAGGGAAACGAGCGGATAAAATAAAAATATGTCAACATCAACATCACACAGACATGGCTAGCTAACTGGAGTGAGGGGGCGGGCGTTGGCTACAGAAAGCAGGACATTGATTGCAATTTTACGATTGCTTAGGGATATCATCTCGTTTGCAACAAAAAACAAATATCTTTTGAAAAACTCTGCATAAGCAAATATGTATGTATGTGGCCTTGCAATGTTTTTGGAAAAATATTTAAAATTTTCTTTTTGGTTTAACGAAAGAGTTTATTACCCATGAGAAAAATGGGTTTTGAAATGGAGAGAGATTGGGTATGTTTAAATTATGCAACCATTTCGTGTATTATGCTTAGCATGTAAGAAATATATCACAGTCCAAGGAAGAAAAAACGCATTACCTTCGGCAAGGCCGTTAGGTTGCCGTCGTCTTAACGTTTTAACCCACCAACACAACTTCTAAACGATGCACAAAACCTTTGCGAATATCCTGGAAAAATATTGCAGATATACGGACAAGAAATCCACCTTGCAATAAAGCAAACACACATACATTGAAAAAGTGACACAACCATAAATACAATCTACTTACAATCTACGACATGAATACAATCAACCAATGTACGACATATGAAGAACTCACACCTAAAGATTTCTGATGATGACCCCCTTCCTTACCAAGGAGTCGAAACGCGTCAAATCATGGTTGGTGTGGTGTATTTCCTGTGGCTTTAATTTTTCTAATGTATAAAAATGTTCGATCATTAAGCTCATCCCGAAAGAGAAATTAAGGCAAGTTAAGTTAGGTTTCAGTGGTAGTCTGCAACCAGACATACTTAGATATTTTTGACCCATTATGATACCACAGGAGCAAGAAAAGGAAGATGCTTTTTGTCCCTACTGTTGAACCAACCAGACTGTTCAAGATCAAGTTCATAAAGAATTAAAACAAGTAAGAGCGTGCCAAGTTCGGCCGGGCCAAATCTTATATACCCTCCACCATGGATCGAGTTTGTCGAGTTCTTTGCGCGGTATCTCTTTTTAGGCAAACAAAGAATATTGTATAAGAACTGTTATTCTATTGGAGCTATATCAATTTATAGTCCGATTCGGACCATAAATGAATGCCGAACATTGCAGAAGTCATTGTGTAATATTTCAGTTCATTCGGATAAGAATTGCGCCTGTAGGGGCTCAAGATGGAAAATCGGGCGATAGGTTTATATGAGAGCTGCATCAAGCTATTGATCGATTCAGACCATGTTAGACACGTATGTTGAAGGTCATGAGAGAAGCCGTTGTACAAAATTTCTGCCAAATCGTATGAGAATTGCGCCCTCTAGAGGCTCAAGATGTCATGATCCCAGATCGGTTTATATGGCAGCTATATCAGGTTATGTACCGATTTGAATCATATAACAAAACACACCATGCAAAATTTAAGCCAAATCGGATGATAATTGCGCCCTCTAGAGGCTCAAGAAGTCAATATCCAAGATCAGTTTATATGGCAACTATACCAGATTATGAACCGACTTGAATCATATTTAACACAGTCGTTGGAAGTGATACCAAAACACTACGTGCAAAATTTCAGTCAAATCGGAGGAAAGTTGCGCCCTCTAGAGTCTCAAGAAGTCAGGACCCAAGATCGGTTTATATGGCAGCTATATTCGGTCACGGACCGATTTGAACCATACTTACCAAAGCAGTGGGAAGTAATACCAAAGCACAAGGTGCAAAATTTCAGTCAAATCGGATAATAATTGCGCCCTCTAGAGGCTCAAGAAGTCAGGACCCAATATCGGTTTATATATGGCAGCTATATCAAAACATGTACCGATTTGAACCATACTTAGCGTAGTTGTTGAAAGTGATACCAAAATAGCGCGTGCAAAATTTCTGTCAAATCGGACGAGAATTGCGCCCGATTAGACCCGAATGGTCTAGTCCGGACCCAAGATCGGTTTATATGGCAAAGCAGTGGGAAGTGCTACTAAAACACCATGTGCAAAATTTCATACAAATCGGATAATAATTGCGCCCTCTAGAGGCTCGAGAAATCAAGACCCAAGGTCGGTTTATATGACTGCTATGTCAAAACATGGTCCAATTTGGCCCATTTACAATCCCAACCGACCCACACAAATAAAAAATAGTTGTGCAAAATTTCAAGCGGCTAGCTGCTCCTTCGAAAGTACAGATGGACGGACGGACGGATGGACGGACGGATGGACGGACGGATGGACGGACGGATGGACGGACGGACGGATGGCGGATGGACGGACAGACGGATGGACGGGGAGCCCACAATAAGACCAAAACCCTGCTCCCAGGAAGCCCACTAACTTAAGATTTGGAAGGCTAGGATTAGAAAATAAACTAATATTCAAACATCAGGCCGTGCTGGGACGGTAGACTCAATACAGTCTAACGAACATAGACCTGACGATGGTACCATTACCGAATTTCTCAAGATTTGAAAGACTAGGATAGGCAAAGATCCAAATATTGAAACTTCAGGCAGTGACAGGGACCCTATGCAGTCCAAAGAACAGGGAGCCGACGATCAGACCATCACCTACTCCCAAGAAGCCCATTTACTTAAGATTTGGAAGGATAGTATAGGCAAAAAACCTTATATTGGAACATCAGGCAGTGCAGGGAGGGTAGACTCAATACAGTCTAACGAACAGAGACCCCACGATGCCTAGGATAGGCAAAGATCTGAATATTGAAACATCAGGCAGTGCAGTGACAGGAGACCCAATGCAGTCCAAACAACAGGGAGCATACGATGAGACCATCACCCACTCCCAAGAAGCCCATTTCATAGGGGACCAATGATTGAGGTCATCCAGATAAACCTCCAACGGAGCGAGACCGCTATACACGCTCTGATGGACATAATCAGCAATAGCAAGATTCATATTGCCCTAATTCAGGAGCCATGGCCTCACAAATGTTGTCAGTATTAGGAGGGAAAAACCACTACTGAAATTATTTTCTGATGGTCTCGCCAGGATTCGAGCCCAGGCGTTCAGCGTCATAGGCGGACACGCTTACCTCTGCACTACTGTAGCCGCCACGCTAACATTGGTACTAGAAAATTTAAATTATATATTTCCCCAGAGTTGTCAAAATCGGATGCAACAGTGATGAGACAAGGAGACGGTGGAGCATGGCTGAAATCTTTATCGGCTTTCAACTCTCCGAAGTCGGATGCAATAGTGATGAGACAGGGAGACGATGGAGCATACCTGCCATCACCTTATCTGCATTTCGACTCTGAGACACCGCCACCCACGTCGGAGCTGCAACGGTTGGTGAGGAAAGCAAAACAGACACGAAATGAGGTACCAAGCCTGGCAGAATTCTTGAATTTTAACGACCTAATAACACTTAATATTGGTAACACCGCTACCTTTGTTAATAGGATTTGGGAGGAAGTTTTAGATATGACAAAATATTCGAAAATCTAATCGGTGAGGTTCAGGATTGAAGTGTCCCCATGGAGCACTGCTTCTCTGACCATCGCTACATTAGGCTAGATTAGGATAGATAGCAAGGCCAAGGCGGCATTCAATAAGCTTCCGCAATAAGTTGAAAAACCAACTGGACTAAATTGGGAAGACTACTCAGAAGAAGTCTTGGGCAAGATAATTTTGATAATCAAAGCTTTATGCTTTGACGACAATGTCAACAGGATTACGACTGCACTAGTGGAGTCTTTCGTAGATAGTTGTCCTATTCGGCTAAGGAAATCAGCCCAATAAAAACATTGGATGGCCGGGGAGATTCGCAACATTGGGAAAGAGGTCCGCAGAATTTTTAACAGAGCACGTTATAAAAAAGCTGAAGTGTATTGGGATGTGTATTACGCACTGCGCAAGGAATACAATAAGATTACCAGAGCGGCAAAAGTGGAAGCTTTTCTGCGACCAGGTGCGTTAACGCCTCCAAGATGAAAAGTTTCTCTCAAAAAACCATGTCCACACTGACACTTTAGTAAACAACATAGGAGTAGAGCAGTGTTTTCCACGGGATACAACGGGACTCACGGAGACACCGGAATCTTGGAATAATGAGGTTGATCAAAGGATGACATATTTTCGGCGTTAACACAAAATTAGGCAGACTATCTGGCGTGCCTAGGACTTGCAAATACTCCGAAAGCCTGGCAGGAGGCAAGGGTGACAACACAAGTTATGCGACACCAAAAGCCTGCAGACCTACAACCCTGACGTCCTTTCTACTCAAAACCATGGAACATATTGTGGCTACCATGATGAAGAGTATAACATCCAGCGAGCTGCTCAAATTCAAACAAAGCCTATGTCAAGGGAAGGCCGGTGGAGGCTACCCTGCACGAAGCTTTGCATAAAATAAAAGAGTTCTTTGATGCCAAGACGTACACATTGGCGGTTTGCATCAACATCGCGAGGGCGTTTAACAATGTGCGGACCGACACACTGATTCAATCCTTAGACCAGTACCGGGTGGACCGGGCCCTTAGAGACTGGACAAACCATGTGCTAAGGAACAGGAACAAATGACCTATTACGGATGCTAACTGAGAAGGGATTTGAACCGTAGCCATGATAAGATGGTGTCATCCTTTAGGCGGCTGTGATGCTTAGACTAGCTACCCATTCTTGAAACCCGAACGAGGATTGAGCAAGAGGTGGATTTGTGAATTCCTCCGTGGGCCATAATTGCTGTTAAAAAGTCAGAAGTCCTATAGACACTTCCATATGTTTCATATATTTTATGGGGTACTTCAGTAGGTATACCTAAAATAAGTACAAGCATCAAACTTTTAGAAGTTGCATGGTAATCCTCTTGGAAACCTCATTTTAGAAGTAAAAGACCTTGAAGCGCTATTTTCAGGCCTGTTTTAAGCAGGTCTTTCTAGTTTTCCCACTGGTTAAGGGACAGGGGTAAACTTTTTATATACTTCGTCTCGGATATATGTATATACCTAAAAATTATAGTTAAAATCGGGTAAAAAAAGAAGTTTAGTTGGGCAACTGCTTGGTATATGGCAGCTATATTCAAATATGATATGAGCAACACTGAAAAGGTTTTTGGTTCAGGAAAGGCATTCACATTAAATGGTCTGGATTAGATCATATTTGAATATGCAATGCAAATTTGACCATAAACATTCCATTAAGCAAAAGGGGGCAAATATATTTGAATATAGCTGCCATATAAAACGAGGTAAAAGGTCTACGAAATTTGAAACAGTATGTTGCCCAGGACCCATCGATATCAATGCTAAATTTAATGTGTGTATATCGGACGATATTTGTATAAAGCTGTCATATAGTCAGATAGGACGCGTTAAGGCCTTATATACGTGACTAACGTTTGGCGCGCCTAGACTTAATGTGATTTTATTTGTTATTACTCTCATACTTTGCCGTTTAGCAAGAAATGAAAATGTGTTATGCCATACTGCCCCTACTTCATCACCCAAGCCATACCTTTGCCATTAAAATTGAAATATGGTATTGGAAATTTAATCATTTAGCGATTTATTTGATTACAATAACCTTTGTTCCACCTCCCTGCAGATAACTGGGAAACCAGCAATACTTCCATTGAAAGTGCTGCACAACATTGACCTAAATATAAACTTAATTTTATTATGAAAAAGCAATCATTTGTTATTTTTATTATTACTGGTAATATTATTCAATTAAATTCCCGCTGAAGAAACCACTCATAACACATCCATAATAGTGTTGAACGTACATAGAGAGCATATAAATTTTTCCTTGGTGGCGTATGAGTTTCACCAATTTCTCAACAGCTCTAATCATCACTCATACGCATCGGTGTGCTGGCACACAAAGTACTCGCCTATTGAGTGTATCCACCACCCACCCATCACCCCCATCCACCTTTGTCATTACGTTTTTAATAACTATGTGTGGCTGATATTAATGAAAAAATACTTTCGAAATATATGTATGTGTGTACTCCTGCCACGACCAAGCATCGCCAATATTTAATTACGCATCCTGGGGAGCCCATACGCCGCATACACAATTATTTATAAATTTAACAATTCTGCCACTCAGCCAAGTGCTCCTTGGAGCTCACTCTTAATCGTAACATATTGGCCTTTAATTCGTTTAATGAGTCCTATAAGGACTATGGTTACGATTACGACCACATCAATGATGGAAACAAACAATGCCCGAGGACACTCTCGCACACACACACACACACACACACACAAACACACATTGGCACACGTATTAAGGGTATATAAAAATCGTTATTGTTGTTAAAATTGTTATGAGGCTATGAAAGCATGTTGGTGAAAAGAATTTCATGCCGTTTTATCGTCTTTAAAGTATTACAAACAGTGTGGCTATGATGTGTTAGCAGTGGACCATAAGTTTGAAACCTTCTTCAATACCCATCGCCATAGAATGAAATATGTACTAAACTGGACATTTGGTTTGCGATCATATAAAATATCCATTTTGTATCGTCCTCCATATTGTCTCGCCTTGTCCATATAGCCATTCCTGTCCGTTTGTCGGTATGTCTGTCAATACCACCATAACGTGGTAGCGACCTGAAACTTTTTCTGGAGAAATTTCATAGCATGGGAGAGTGGAAGCGAGCTATAACGATTTTTATTTCGATACAAATTCCATCAACTTTGTGGCCTCAAGAAGTACAATCGAATGGTAGCGATGTACTTCTTGAGGACCCAAAATTTAATATGTGAAGAATACTCTCCAATAACATCACCTTAAACTGCTTCACAAACTCACCAACCAACGAACCTTCTGATCTGAGTAAACGAGACTCTTAAATCCTCAATATTTGGTCGATGTGGTTGGTTTCTACTATAAGAAGTACTCTTTTGAGTGACAAACAGAGCGAAAGCCACAAAGGCATCACACGATTGAGTCATCTATAGGGCTGAGCTAAGAACATATAAGGGCGAGTTGAAAAAGGCTCAGAACAAATCCTGGGTGGGGTTCTGCAGCGCCGTGGAGGACCCGTCTGAGGCCTCTACGATAAGGAAGATCCTATAGCGGAAACCCATTACAGTAGGATACATTCAGAAGTCAAAAAATTTACGGACAATGTCCAGTGAGGACATACAAACTCACCAACGGACAATGTGGCACAAGAAGAAGTGACACCACCAAGGAATACATTTTTATATGAGCTTTTTATTCTGCTTTTAAGTACCTTTCTGATGCTATCCATATTATCCCAATAGGTAAATATGCCCTGCTGGGTGGTTCTGGGGAGTGAAGAGGCCCCTCCAAAATACCAAGGAATAAATTTGTATGTCAGATTTTTACTCTACTTCCAAATACTTCCATTTGTTGTTGTTGTTGTAGCAGTTTATTGTGTTCTATTTAGTTGCCCAAAAAGTAATTGCGGATTTTTCATATAGTCGGCGTTGACAAATTTTTTCACAGCTTGTGACTCTGTAATTGCATTCTTTCTTCTGTCAGTTATCAGCTGTTACTTTTAGCTTGCTTTAGAAAAAAAGTGTAAAAAAAGTATATTTGATTAAAGTTCATTCTAAGTTTTATTAAAAATGCATTTACTTTCTTTTAAAAAATCCGCAATTACTTTTTGGGCAACCCAGTATCTTTCGTCTGCTTGATTCTGTTGAGTGTCAAGACCCAGGAACTCTGCGACTAAGATGGGATGCATCAACAGGGATCTGGGTCTGAGTCGAGTGGGTTGGGCCGGGCTGTTAAACAGGTGACGTGTATCGTGCGGTTCCTGGTTACAATCGGGACATACATCTTGCACGACGGCATCAATCCTAGCTCTGTAGGAGTTGAGGCGACTGCAGCTGCCGGAACGTAAATTAGCCACAACTACTGTGGTTTGCCGGGGGAGGTCGATTTCTTCAGGTGCAATGGGAGGCGGTCGTTCGCCAAGGACTACATTCACCCGGTTGCCAGTTACCGCATCTGCTACCGTGTCTGCATAAATGTTGTTTAGACCCGCTTGATATGCTGCTTGATCTTGAGGTTCTCTCTTGTAGTGCTTAATCTCACGCTCTAGATCAAGTAGATCTACCTTAAAGCTTCTGGGCGGTAGATATCTATCCACAAGAAGATGATATGGATGGTCTCTGCGATAACAGCCCCAAAGGTTTTGCTTAGACAGCATGAAGTTATGTCTCCGCACTGGTAGAATCTTTGTCTCCTGATGGAGGTGGTCCAAATGAGAACTGAGGAGACAGCCCATCGCAGTTCAGAGGGCGGCATTCTGACAGATCTGAATATTACACCACTGCGTACCACAAAGCTGACGAGACCACACTGGCGCTGCATAACTTACCACAGACGGGCCAATTGCTTTGTACATGGTCAACAAGGTTTCTTTGTCTGCACCCCAAGTACTGCCAGCAAGTGACTTGAGGACCTTGTTTCTACTTTTGACCTTACCGCAGAATGCTGTGGCATGTGGGGAGAATGTGTAAGAGCTGTCAAATGTAACGCCAAGTATTTTGGGACACTTGATGGTCGGAATCATTTCTCCATCGACCATCACAGTTAGCTCAGTATTCACCTCACGCGTATTTGTAGTGAACAATGTGGCTGAAGATTTGGTGGCGGATATCTTCAGATTTCTTGCAGCGAAATATGAGGCAAGTTCGTTGAGGTAGACGTTTACCCTATCGCAGATGTCATCAATGGGTGGGGGGCCTGAAGCCATGATCGTACAATCGTCCGCATAAGATACGATCTCTATGCCGTCTGGAGGAGGAGGAATGGAGGATAGGTAGAGGTTAAACAGTGCCGGAGATATCACACCACCTTGGGGAACTCCCTGTTTCAATCTTTGGTGATTCAACTTCTTATCCCTAAATTACACAAACGACTGGCGACAACCCAGATAATTTTAACGCAGCGTTTCAGTCAAGGCTGGAGAGACGTGATGGCGATGTTTTCCAAATGGTCGATAGATACAGTGCCACGGGGACCGTCCTATCACATGGCCTGGGCTGATTGAAGCCACGGCAAATGTGTGCGGTGATGGCATGAAAAGCAATTGTTATACTATGCAGTCTGCGAAATCTATGCTGATGCTCGGCGAGTGGAAATTCTCCATCGACGGTCGGGAGGAGTAGTTCCTTAAGCATCTGGAAGATGGGAAGAGTGAGCCTGCTATTGTAGCCTGGAAAGGATCCGAGTAACGGGGAGTCGTACAGACCGTCTCTGAATACCCTTCTAGTACCCGATGTATGGAAAATGGGCAGAGTGATCCCGCTGTTGAAGCCCGGAAAGGACCCGAGCAAGGGGAAATCGTACAGACCGATATCCCTTCTCTCACCAGTAAGAAAGGAAATCGGTCTGTACGACTCCCCCTTACTCGGGTCCTTTCCTGGCTTCAACGGCGGGATCACTCTGCCCATTTTCCATACATCGGGTACTAGAAGGGTATTCAGAGACAGGTTGAGGACAGTTGTAAGGTGCTCTCTACAGGAAGATCCAGATTCTTCAGCATCATTCTAGAAACTTCGTCGAGGTCTAACGCATTGCATGATTTGGCGCCTCTGATGACATTGGTAACTTGGTCCACGGTGAATTGTGATAGCTGTCCATCGGTTCGGAGACCATGGGTACAACGAATGGCTCTCCTTCTTGCCTTGTCACTCACGCGATGCTCAAAAAATTCTATGTTGAACAACCTGACGCATCTCTTTGGGTCAGTCACAATTACGTCGCCAAAAACGACTGAGGCCCTGTCATCCCTTCTACCGGGGTTCGAGAGTGACTGAACAGTAGACCACAGTTTGCCTACACCGGTGCCTAAGTTACATTGCTCCAAGTGTTCCAGTTACAAATTCGGCTTATGTTCATTGACTACCCTGATTATTTCCAGATTCAGCTCGCTGATTCTGGGGTTAGCGGGTTCCAAACCACGAATCCCATCACGCTCATCTGCGAGTACCACTGCTTGTGCCAGGAAATTGGGCCGCACTTGGGGTATTCGACCGGCTGGTATTAAGCGAGCGGCTGCTGCGTTAATGATGTCTCGGAATTTCCTCTCGGCCACTAGCACATCAGAGGGGGTGGCGGTTCACAGAAGCGGAGATTGGGGAACTCTCTGAAGCCAACCCAATAGGCCTTCTTCTGATTGATAAACGTTCGGCTATCAGAGGTTATGAAGTCGGGTGGTCGGTCAATAGTGAGAATTATGGGGAGGTGGTCGGATGCCAAAGTAATGACGGCTTGGATGCGTCACTCAGGAGATCAGGGGATGCAATAGAAATGTCTGGCGAGCTGCTGCATTTTTTTTAAATCCTGTTTGGGGGAATCCTCATTCACCGTGCAGAACGTAGAGCCTTGAACCTGCCCTTACAAAGCTACGCCCTGCTGGGCGTTACCTAGGCGATAATGCCATGAAACATGATGCGCATTAAAGTCCCTTAGAACCAAGCGATAACGGCCAGACAGTAGGGCCCTAATGTAGGGCCTGTAAACTTGGCTTTTATCTGGGACACAACTACTAGACGGCGGTATGCACACGTTGTATAGCTCTATCATGGCAGTGCCGGATATGACTGCTATCCCCATTCACTCCATGTAGAGGTCACTAACTCCAGGCACAGATACATTTCCCGGCACTGGATCCGCAATATTGGGGTTAGGGGTTTGCTGTTGTATATATTGCCGCATGTTAGAAGTCAAATTAGTCGGATAGTCCGACGACGAGGATGCCGAAGAACGACAACGGCGACGCTCGTGACCCACTGCAGACTATATTCGAAAAACACGTTGACACATATTCCCTGCAACGGTTACACCTCACCGACACCGACCGATGATGGAGGCTGTTCTGGCAAACCGAACAGAACCAGGGTCCATAGTTCTCTTCAATCACGGCACTGACGAGAAGCGTGCGGAGAAGGTACCCCAGGATGTATCTCTCCTATGACGAAAAAAGGACTTACACATACACTGAGGCGGCAGCCCTTGGCCAATGAAGGGTTTCATGGGGTCAATCATATACACAGAACTGGCTGTCATGGGATTGGTGACATCGTTTTATACTCTTTAATGCCGTGCTCCACCCAGTTTGTAGATTTCGCCAATATGTTTCGCACACCCCCGCGGTCCATGCCGGGTCCTATATTTTTTAAAAACAGTCATCCCATCGCTTTAAAGATCGTAAATAGGATTTCCTTTTCCATTACCCAGTTGCCGCCGACCAAAGATTTCTTCTCTGAGCCGATATTGAGATAGATGCGTAACCGTTGGGATCATTTGTCCACTACCTGTATATCAGGCTCTTTAGGGTAGTCAGTGGTTGAGGTGGTGAGTAATGTTGCTGATGATTATGTGGAGAAGATTTTTAGATTACGGCTCTTGCCAAGTCCCAGAGGTAAAAATAAATTAGCTTACACAGCCCGTTGATGTTATTGTTCCGTAACCGTTGGCATCATTTGTCCATCACCTGTATATCAGGCTCTTTAGGGTAATCAGTGGTTGAGGTGGCGAATAATGTTGCTGATGAGTTTGTGGGGAATATTTTTAGGTTACGGCTCCTGCCAAGTCCCGGAGGTAAAAATATATTAGCTTACACAGCCCGTCGATATCATTGTCCCTCATCAGGCCATAGCAGTTTACTGCATATGATACTATTTCCACGCCAGAGGGAGGGAGTTTGGAAAGGTAGAGGTTAAACAGGATTGCGGAGAGGACATCCCTTTGTGGGACTTCCTTTTGAACTCTATGGCGTTTCAATTTAGTATTCATGAACTCCATATATGATTACTAGCGGCACATATGGTTCCCAATCCACCTCTTCGTCTTATTTGGGTTTTTGTGGTTTACGCCGCTTCAAGTCTACCTACTGTTCAACACTCAGCCGAATCCAAAGAATGGCTTGTTTGTGTATAACAGCCACACTGAGGACGATACCATCTGATGCACTGAATTCAATGCTGCATCTAATGCAATGACACATTGTGGCTTAACAAATTGCTGCTACAACTGCTGCACAGTGGGATAAAACCGAAAAAAACTAGTAACAACAAGTAAAAGCGTGCTAAGTTCGGCCGGGCCGAATCTTGGGAACCCACCATCATGGATTCTGCTAAAATATGGGAGCAATATCTGGTTATAGATCCTATAAGACCGTGCTTGGCGCTGTACCACATGCCAAGTTTCAGCCCAACTGACAAAAATTTCGACTTTCAGGGACTCAAGAAGTCAGCCCGGGAAATCGGATTGAATGGGAGCTATATGAGGATCTTGACCGATTTGGACCGCACTTGGCACAGTTGTAAAAAGTCATCACAAAACACAATGTGCCATGTTTCAGGCAAAATGGACAAAAAATGCGGCTTCCAGGGGCTCAAGAAGTCAAACCAGTTTATATGGTTCTTGACCGATTTTGAACGATTTTGACCGTACTTGGCATAATTGTTGGAAGTCATAAAAGAACACTAAGTGCAAAATTTCTGCCAAAACGCACAAAAATTGCGGCTTCCAGGGATTTAAGAAATCAAATCGGGAGATCGGTTTATATGGGAGCTATTGCGTTGCCCAAAAAGTAATTGCGGATTTTTCATATAGTCGGCGTTGACAAATTTTTTCACAGCTTGTGACTCTGTAATTGCATACTTTCTTCTGTCAGTTATCAGCTGTTACTTTTAGCTTGCTTTAGAAAAAAAAGTGTAAAAAAGTATATTTGATTAAATTTCATTCTAAGTTTTATTAAAAATGCATTTACACTATTTTAAAAAATTTGCAATTACTTTTTGGGCAATATACCCAAATCTGAACCGATATGGCCCATTTGCAATCTCCAATAACCTACATCAATATAAAGTATCTGTGCAAAATTTCAAGCGACCGCTATCGTGATTTCGACAGACGGACGGACGGACAGACATGGCTAGTTCAACTCAGAATGTCGAGACGATCAAGAATATATACCCCAATGTGTGAGAACGGGTGCATTTATCTCTTTGAAATTTAAAATGGCTAGAGCTGAGGTGTTAGCGAGATGGTGTGCAGAATTTCAAAACCCTAGATTTTTCTGACACCTTTTGACAAGCTCCTAAATTTGATCACCTCGGTATTTCGAAAATTTGTTGGGACTGTCAAATCTTCGTTTGTGGCTTGGTTTTCAGCATATTTTCCTGTAGAGTGCTCAAAATCCCCTACAAAAAAAGACAGACTGGGATATACGGTATCCCTATTCCATTTCTAGAGGTGGAGCCAGATCGTGTGCAAAATTTCAAGGTACTAGGTTGTCCGGGTGCTTTTTGTCAGACCCCTACAGTTGGTCACCTCGTTATTTCGAAATTTTTTTGGAACTGCCAAATCTTCTTTTGCGGTACGGTTTTCAGCTTTTTTTTCTATACAGTGCACAAGATTCCCTACAAAAAAAGACAGACTGAGATATATGGTATCCCTATCCCATTTATAGAGGTGGAGCGAGATCGTGTGCAAAATTTCAAGGTCCTAGGTTGTCCGGTCCGTCCATCCGTCCGTCCGTCTGTCTGCCGTAACCACGCTAACTTTCGAAGGAGTAAAGCTAGCCGCTTGAAATTTTGCACAAATATTTCTTATTAGTGTAGGTCGGTTGGGATTGTAAATGGGCCATATAGGTCCATTTTTTGATATAGCTGCCATATAAACCGATCTGGGATCTTGACTTCTTGAGCCACTAGAGGACGCAATTCTTATCCCATTTGGCTGAAATTTTGCATGAGATGTTTTATTATAGTTTCTAGCAACTGTGTCAATTATGATTCAAATCGGTTCATAACCCGATATAGCTGCCATATAAACCGATCTGGGGTCTTGACTTCTTGAGCCTCTAGAGGGCGCAATTCCTATCCGATTTGGCTGAAATTTTGCATGAGGTGTTTCGTTATGACGTTCAACATCTGTACCAAGTACGGTGTAAATCGGTCCATAACCTAATATAGCTGCCATATAAACCGATCTGGGATCTTGACTTCTTCAACCTCTAGTGGGCGCAATTCCTATCCGATTTGGCTGAAATTTTGCATGAGGTGTCTCGTTATGACGTCCAACAACTGTGCCAAGTACGGTGTAAATCGGTATATAACCTGATATAGCTGTCATATAAACCGATCTGGGGTCTTGACTTCTTGAGCCTCTAGAGGGCGCAATTCCTATCCGATTTGGCTGAAATTTTGCATGAGGTGTTTTGTTATGACTTCCAATAACTGCACCAAATATGGTTCAAATTGGTATATAACCTGATATAGCTGTCATACAAACCGATCTGGGGTCTTGAATTCTTGGGCCTCAAGGGGGAGTAATTATTATCTGATTTGGCTTACATTTTGTACAACGGCTTCTCCAATGACCTTCAATATACGTGTCAAATATGGTCTGAATCGGTCTTCAGCCTGCTACAGCTCCCCTATAAACCGATCTCCCTTTTTTTTTCATTTTGAGCCCCTAACACATTTTACACATAGACTTCTAGTGTGGTCTCCAACACTCAATTCAACTAGCATAGCAATTCGTGTCTTTTATCCTTTGTTGGTCTAAAAAGAGATACCGGGAAAGAACTCGACAAATGCGATCAATGGTAGAGGGTATAAAAGATTCGGCCCGACCGAACTTAGCACGCTTTTACTTGTTTTCTATATGTAGTGCTCAAAAAGCCCTACAGAAAAGTCCGACTGAGATATATGGTAACCCCATCCAATTTATGGAGGCATTTGTGGAAGCCCAACAAGTTTTCGAAATAACGAGGTGACCAATTTAAGAGGGCCTTTTTCACACGAACTCACTAACGCCTCAGCTCTAACAATTCCAAATTTCAAAGAGATATCTCCACCCATTCTTTTTTCCAGTATTTTTCGGTTCTATGACACTGTGTGCTGTGAGGCTAAGTGAGCTTTCTCTTTGGTCATGCGGCGGCTACGGACACTGTGTTATCCTTTATATTGTACAATGCCTGTTGTTCCAGGCAATGTGAATATCCCTGTTAATAGAAGTTACATAGAATTATATCTTGACGTTTCAAAACCGTAGCGCATGTCCGCCTATGACGCTGAACGCCTGGGTTCGAATCCTGGCGAGACCATAAGAAAAAAAATTTTCAGCGGTGGTTTTCCCCTCCCAATGCTGGCAACATTTGTGAGGTACTATGCCATGTAAAACTTCTTTCCAAAGAGGTGTAGCACTGCGGCACGCCTTTCGGACTCGGCTATAAAAAAGAGGCCCCTTATCATTGAGCTTAAACTTGAATCGGACTGCACTCATTGATAGGTTAGAAGTTTGCCCCCTGTTCCTTAGTGGAATGTTCATGGGCAAAATTTGTTTTGTTGTTGTTGTTATGTCGATAAGGTTAACCGATCGCTATAGTGTGTATTAATCGAGGATCGTTGCAATTAAGGAAATTGTGGAAAGGCTTAAATATTCTCTCAGACAGCCAGGCAGCCATTAAATCTCTGGAAAATGTTTTTCTGAATTCAAAGACCACTCTGGACTGTCGCATATCTCTCAACGAGATGGCTGAACAGTTCAAAATTTACCTGTTCTGGATACAGGGCCACGGAGATATCCCAGGGAATTGTAGAGCAGACAAGCATACAAGACTAAGAACTACTTCACACATTCCAGAGCAAATGAAATCTGTGGGTATGCCTCTGGCGACATGTGAGCTAAGTCTTCAGGGTCAGTCCTAAAGGACAACGAATGACAGATGGTCAGAAAGTGCGGGTTGCGAACACTTCAAAGGATGTGGCCCAAAAGATGTGGAGAAAGATGTTGAGAACTTCTCCAAAGCAGAGCTCAATAGCTTTGCTGTCGCTGGCTAGTCTGGCCCGTCTCAATCATTGTGTCCGTCATGACAGGTCACTGTCTGATCACAAAACATGCTGATAGACTGAAGGATGCAACCAACGATTTTTGCAGAAGATGTGAAGACATCGAAGAAGAAGAGACAATAAAACACCTTTTGTGTGTGTGTCCCGCGCTGGCAGTCAGAAGGAGTTACACTTAAGGTTCTCATTTCTTTATGAATGATTTTGCGCATGTGAACAATCGCAAGTTGTTGGGCTTTCTAAAGCGATATGGATGGTTCAACGGTAAGAACTAGAAGGCATCTTCCTTCTTTTATTCCTGTGGTAACACAATGGATAAAAACGTCTATGTGAGTCTGATGGCTGAGACTGCCACTTAGACCTAACCTAACCTAACAGGTCACTGTCTGATCGGAAAACATGCTGGCAGAGTGAAGGTTGCCAGTAACGACTTTTGAAGAAAATGGGAGGACATCAAGGGAGAAGAAGAGACTAGAGAACACCTTTTGTGTGTATGTCCCGCTCTGGCAGCCAAAATGTGTTCCACTTAAGCTTCTAATTTCTTTGAGAACTTGTCCGATTTTGCGCATGTGAAGATTCGCAAGTTGTTGGGCCTTTAGGTTCAACGGTAAGAACTAGATATCATCTTCCTTCTTCTATTCCTGTGGTAACACAATGGACGATAGTGTCTATGAAAGTCTGATGGCAGACAGCCACATCAACCGGAACTATGAGCACAGGGCTGAATATAAGTTGCGCAGACATTGATTCCAAAGGCACACTTTTCAAAGTGTTCATCACCAACTTATAGCCCATGTGCTGTGTAAGTGTGGATAATCGATGAAAAAGAATCTTCTACACCCACTCATTGCAATTCAAAACAAAGCCACGTGTATTCCCACTAGAATTACACCATGTTCAAAGCCCCAGGCTTTCCTGACACCCATGGTAGCAGATTAAAGAAACTGTTGCAAACTCACATCCACGCACATATCAAACTCCTTTAACATAACTGCATTAAAACGCCCTCACAGAATGCCCGTCTTATGTTAACGATTATAAAGATCACTTCAGTCTTACTTCCTCGGAAGGCAGGCAAAGACACACCATATTGAGTCCTCAGGTTGCTCCTTTAATTTAATTCTGCGAAATTAACGCTAATGAAATGTTTTCTGTTCAAGCCAAAGGAAATACTCGGAATAAATGCAAAGCAAGGCTGAGTAGAGGCAATTCACTTAGTCAATATTCACATAACTTACGACAGACACACATGATAGGGCACTCTTATCAATATACACTGCTGGGACAGACACAATGTAGCAAAGAGACTTTCACACATCATAAGTAATGCTGCAGGTTGTGGCATCTTTTCATGTTCTTTGACTTGGAGCTGGATACAAAGAATGCCGAGGCCAAGTGTGTCGTCTTAGCAAAGTATGCTGAAGCAAACTCTTAACAATGGCGCCGTATTATTATATTTTATGGCATAAAATTAACCCACAGCAAATTACAGACATTGACGTGCATCAAGATACCATGGTAATTTCCTGTATATGACCTGGATAATGCCAAGCAAAGGTGTTGGGAAACAGGCAACAGAAAAGTTCGAAAGCTTGTTACACCAGAGTAAAAAAAAAAAACAAAAAATAGAATTGGATTAAGTTTGATCAAAGCGTACTTTGCATACTCCCCACCATGAATCTTTCGCGAAGAATAAGAAAGACGTCTTAAAGCTTAGATTACGCCGCATAATCTAGCAGCATTCACAGCACACAATTGGTGCCTATTTGTCTTCCGTAGCCATTCAGCTTTTATATCGAAGAGTAAGATTTTATATTGCCGGAGGCATACCAACAGATTCCAGTTTCCTTGGAATTTGTAAGATAGTTACCTGCGGAATACACCCCCAAAGTCGTCCATTCTGGAACCATATACGTATAGAAGTCTACGCGCCTTCTTTTACCAAGGATATATTGTAGCGTCAATATCCTTGGTAAAAGAAGGTAGCGTCAACCCGGTCGATACTGGATAACTAGGAGCACCACACAGACTGGAACTTTGAGCTTCGACTTGTGTGGTCTCCATTGTTATGACGGGAAGCTTAGATGATAGCTACCGGGTGCGTCCACAGGTCGCGGATGGTGGAAAGTTCCGTTTTTATGCGGAGTAGCTGCAAATGCGGCCGTAAGCAATCAGCGATTTTCGAGAGGAGAGTCTCAGCGAGGAGTCAGGTGGTACTGGCTCTTACTTAAATACTGAGTGCCAATGATACTCGAGATGACAAGGCAAGTTATTGGCGCCTTCACATAACCAATGACTAACATCAGAGTCTGTTGCCAGGTCAGGGGCGGCTGGAGGCGAGCGTCGGATCTTGGAGCAAGCGGAGCGCCACAACGAGGGATACGTATGCAATCCCATAAAAGCCATGCGGTTGGGGCGCTCGGACGGTAGCCCGCCCCCGGAAGACTATGACAACTGCTATGAGAAGCAAAGGAATAGTAACAAGTAAAAAGGCGTTAAGTTCGGGCGGGCCGAACTTTGGATACCCACCACGGGTATATATGTTAACCACCTTTCATCAAAATTCGGTGAAAATTGCATACCTTATGTCCCATAGCAGCTATATCAACATATGTTCCGATTTAGACCAGATACTAATAAGTAAAAGTTATTGTTCAATTGTAAATAACAAAATATTGCTCCTTTTAGAAGTTATATCTAAAAATAAACCGATCTGAACTATATACGACACGAATGTCGAAAGCATAATATAAATCAGTTTGTCAAATTTCAGTGCAATCGGAGTAAAAATTTGCCTTTTATGGGGCCAAGACTTTAAATAGAGAGATCGGTCTATATGGCAGCTATATGCAAATCTTGATCGATCTAGACCAAAATACTGAAATATGTGGAGGGGCTTAACATAACTCTTTGTTCCAAATTTCGGCAACATCGGACAATAAATGCGTTTTTTATGGCTCCAAAACCTAAAACCGAGAGATCGGTCTATATGGCAGCTATATCCAAATCTGGATCGATCAAAGCCAAAATGACGGAGAATGTTGAAGGGCCTAACACAACTCACTGCCCCAAATTTCAGCAAAATCGGATTATAAAAGTGGCTTTTATGGGCCTAAGACCCTTAATTGGAGGATCGGTCTATATGTCAGCTATATCCAAATCTGAACCGATCTGAGCCATATTGACGGAGGATGTCGAAGGGTCTAAGAGAACTCACTGTCCCAAATTTCAGCTAAATCGGATAATAAATGTGGCTTTTATGGGCCTAAGACCCTAAATTGAAGGATCGGTCAATATGGCAGCTATATCCAAATCTGAACCGATCTGAGCCATATTGAGGGAAGATGACAAAGGGTCTAAGACAACTTACTGTCCCAAATTTCAGCAAAATCGGATAATAAATGTGGCTTTTATGGGCCTAAGACCCTAAATCGGCGGATCGGTCTATATGGGGGCTATATCAAGATATAGTCCGATATAGCCCATCTTCGAACTTAACCGGCTTATGGACAAAAAAAGAATCTGTGCAAAGTTTCAGCTCAATATCTCTATTTTTGAAGACTGTAGCGTGATTTCAACAGACAGGCGGACAGACGGACGGACATGTCTTGATCGTCTTAGATTTTTACGCTGATCAAGAATATATATACTTTCTAGGGTCGGAAATGGATATTTCGATGTGTTGCAAACGGAATGACAAAATGAATATACCCCCATCCGTCGGTGGTGGGTATAAAAACGGACCGGACCCCAACGTTGACGAACCACGCAAACGAAAAAAGGACCATGATTTGCGGATCTGCACCTAGAATGTCCGCCATCTTTATAGAGAAAGTGCAGTATAAGCGCTGGCGGATGTATTAGAGAAATGCAAGGCAGTTATAACCGCCTTACAGGAAGTGCGATGGAATGGGAATGGCGTCACTACAACATCAAACGGTAACGAACTATACTCTAGCTGCCATAACACGAGGCATGAATTTGACTGTGGATTTGTGGTTAGTCAGAGACTAAACCACCTTGTCTCCAGCTTTACTCCGGTGTATGAGAGGCTAGCCACAATCCGCATAAAAGCCAAATTTTTCAACATCAGCCTTATTTGTGCCCATGCCCCGACGGAAGACAAGGACGACCAAGGATATTTTCTACGAGCGCCTACAAAAAGAATATGACCGCTGCCCTGCCCATGATATTAAAATCGTTCTGGGAGATTTTAATGCGAAGATAGGGAAGAAAGACATTTTTGGTCTAACAGTCGGAAAATTTAAATAAAATAAATAGAAAAGGAAGACATTTTCCAAACCAATAGTCGGAAAGTTTAGCCTCCACGAGATAACGTCCAGTAATGGGTTGAGGCTGATAGATTTCGCCGCGGCAAAAAACATGGTAGTTACTAGCACCAGATTTCAACATAAAGATCTCCAAAAATCAAAATCGTGATCAAAACACGAGAAACCAAATTGATCACGTTGTGATAGATGGAAGGCATTCATCCAGCGTGTTAGATGTACGATCGATCCGTGGAGCGAATATATATTCGGAACATTACCTTGTTGCAGCAAAGGTTCGCGCCCATTTGAACTTGGCGAGGAAAGTACGATCTGACACTAAACGGAAGATGAAAATTGAAAAGCTGCAAACACAACAAATGGCAGCGGCCTATTCCACTCGACTGACCCAGCTGCTTGATGAAAGCACTCCTTGTTCCGATGATATAATGGCGCAGTGGCAAACTATTGCCCACTCTATGGAAAATGCCGCGAAATCCGTACTTGGGTACCGGAAGCCCCCATCCAAGAGACCCATGGTACGACCAAGAGTGTCGAGATGCTACTGAAGCCACGAATGCGGCATATAGAGCAACCCTGCAATCAGTAGCAAATTGCAGATGAAGGAGAGGTATCGGGAGAAAAGGAGAGAGGAAAAACTTCTATTCCGCAGAAAGAAAAAGGAAATGAAAAGACGTGAGTGTGAGCGAATAGAGATGTACAGGACTCAGAATGAAGTCCGGAAATTCTACCAAAGAATTAAACATCAAACCGATGGCTTTGGTGCAGGCACATCCTCCTGCAGAGACAAAGAAGGAAATCTGGTAACTGACACAGACAACATGCTGAGAATATGGAAAAAACATTTTACCCAACTGCTAGTGTCCGATGTTGGCAGCGAAGAGGATTCCGCAGAACCAATCCCTTATGATGGTATAGAATGTTTACCTCCTAGTCAGAATGAGGTACAAGTAGCAGTGACCAGACTAAAGAACAACAGGGCAGCAGGAGCCGATGGGTTACCCGCTGAACTATTTAAGACCAGAGTCGCTAATAGGGCGTATGCATCAGCTTATCTACGCAATCTGGCTAGAAGAACGTATACCCGATGACTGGAAACTCAGCATACTATGTCCCGTACACAAGAAAGAAGATAAAATCAGGTGTGTCATCGCATACAAGATACTCTCGAGCGTACTGTGTGAAAGATTAAAACCTAAAGTCAATGAGATAATTGGACCCTATCAATGCGGCATTAGACTTGGTAAATCCCTGATGTTGGTATAGAAAGTTTACCTCCTAGTCAGAATGAGGTCCAAGAAGCAGTGACCCGACTAAAGAACAGCAAGGCAGCAGGAGCCAACGGGTTAAACGCTGAACTATTTAAAACCGGAAGCGACACGCCGGTAAGGCGTATGCATCATCTTATCTGCGCAATCTGGCTAGAAGAACCCATACCCGATGATTGGAACCTCAGCATACCGTGTCCCGTACACAAAAAAGGAGACAAGACGGAATGTGCCAACTATAGAGGAATAAGTCTCCTCCCCATCGCATCGCATCGCCAACTACAGAGGAATAAGTCTCCTCCCCATCGCATACAAGATACTCTCGAGCGTACTGTGTGAAAGATTAAAACCTAAAGTCAATGAGATAATTGGGCCCCATCAATGGGGCTTTAGACTTGGTAAATCCCTGATGTTGCTGTAGAATGTTTACCTCCTAGTCAGAATGAGGTCCAAGTAGCAGTGACCCGACTAAAGAACAAAAAGGCAGCAGGAGCCGACGGGTTACCCGCTGAACTATTTAAGCCCGGAGGCGACACACTGATAAGGCGTATGCATCAGCTTGTCTGCGCAATCTGGCTAGTAGAACGCATACCCGATGATTGGAACTTCAGCATACTATGTCCCGTACACAAAAAAGGAGACAAGACGGAATGTGCCAACTGCAGTGGAATAAGTCTCCTCCCCATCGCATACAAGATACTCTCGAGCGTACTGTGTGAAAGATTAAAACGTAAAGTCAATGAGATAATTGGACCCAATCAATGCGGCATTAGACTTGGTAAATCCCTGATGTTGCTGTAGAATGTTTACCTCCTAGTCAGAATGAGGTACAAGTAGCAGTGACCAGACTAAAGAACAACAGGGCAGCAGGAGCCGATGGGATACCCGCTGAACTATTTAAGACCAGAGTCGCTAATAGGGCGTATGCATCAGCTTATCTACGCAATCTGGCTAGAAGAACGTATACCCGATGACTGGAAACTCAGCATACCATGTCCCGTACACAAGAAAGAAGATAAAATCAGGTGTGTAATCGCATACAAGATACTCTCGAGCGTACTGTGTGAAAGATTAAAACCTAAAGTCAATGAGATAATTGGACCCAATCAATGCGGCATTAGACTTGGTAAATCCCTGATGTTGGTATAGAAAGATTACCTCCTAGTCAGAATGAGGTCCAAGAAGCAGTGACCCGGCTAAAGAACAGCAAGGCAGCAGGAGCCAACGGGTTACCCGCTGAACTATTTAAGACCGGAAGCGACACGCCGGTAAGGCGTATGCATCATCTTATCTGCGCAATCTGGCTAGAGGAACCCATGAACGATGATTGGAACCTCTGCATACTATGTCCCGTACACAAGAAAGGAGACAAGACGGAATGTGCCAACTACAGAGGAATAAGTCTCGTCCCCATCGCATCGCATCGCCAACTACAGAGGAATAAGTCTCCTCCCCATCGCATACAAGATACTCTCGAGCGTACTGTGTGAAAGATTAAAACCTAAAGTCAATGAGATAATTGGGCCCTATCAATGGGGCTTTAGACTTGGTAAATCCCTGATGATGGTATAGAATGTTTACCTCCTATTCAGAATGAGGTCCAGGTAGGCAGTGACCCGTCTGAAGAACTACAAGGCAGCAGGAGCCGACGTGTTACCCGCTGAACTATTTAAGACCGGAGGCGACACACTGATAAGGCGTATGCATCAGCTTATCTGCGCAATCTGGCTAGAAGAACCCATACCCGATGATTGGAACCTCAGCATACTATGTCCCATACACAAGAAAGGAGACAAGACGGAATGTGCCAACTACAGAGGAATAAATCTTCTCCCCATCGCATACAAGATACTCTCGAGCGTAATGTGTGAAAGATTGGAAACCTAAAGTCAATGAGATAATTGGGCCCTATCAATGCTGCTTTAGACCTGGTAAATCCACCCTAGACCAGATATTCACACTGAGGCAAATACTGGAAAAGACCCGAGAAGGACAAATCAACACCAACCTTCTCTTTGTTGACTACAAAGGCACTTTTGATACCCCTTTACGTTCAAAGGTATTGCAAACCCTATCTGAGTTTGGTATCCCTGCAAAATGAATACTACTCTGAAGGATGACACTTGCTAACACGCGTTCCTCAGTAAGAATAGGAAAGAAGCTCTCCGAACTATTCAATACCAAACAAGGTTTGTGACAAGCAGACAGCTTATGGTGTGAGCTCTTTAATGTCCTGCTGGAGAAGATTTTACGAGATGCAGATCTGAATAGATATGGCACACTAATCACAAGAGAACACATGCTACTCGCCTATGCCGACGACATCAACATGATAGGTCGGTCACCGGAAGTGGTAACTGCAGAGTTTGAAAGAGTCGAGAATCGGAGAGTCAGTGAAAATAGGTCTGGCAGTAAATGGAGATACGACGAAATGGATGGTTTCAACTCCCAAAAATCTTTGCAAAACCGAGGAGATAGAGAAAATGGAGAAAGTTGGGAACCACAATTTTGAGGCAGTCAGTAACTTTATCTACCTCGGCACCGCCGTAACCGAAACGAATGACATCAGTTTTGAGATTAAGTGAAGAATATTACTGGCAAACAGATGCTACTTTGGACTATGTAAGCAGTTTAGAAACAAGGCCACCTCTCGACAGACGAAGATTACACTATACAAGACTCTGATACTACCCATGCTGTTATGAAGTATGGGTACTTGTGAAAGCAGATGAGGCAGTGCCTGGAGTATTTGAGAGAAAGATTCTTCCTAAAATATATGAACCAGTTTGCGTTAATGGAGAATATAGGCGACATATGAACCATGAGCTATTGGGTTGCCCAAAAAGTAATTGCGGATTTTTTAAAAGAAAGTAAATGCATTTTTAATAAAACTTAGAATGAACTTTAATCAAATATACTTTTTTTACACTTTTTTTCTAAAGCAAGCTATAAGTAACAGCTGATAACTGACAGAAGAAAGAATGCAATTACAGAGTCACAAGCTGTGAAAAAATTTGTCAACGCCGACTATATGAAAAATCCGCAATTACTTTTTGGGCAACCATGACGACGATAGCATAGTTACACGCATCCAAATACAATGGCTGCGTTGACTTGGTCATGTTGTCAGAATGGATGAAGAAGCTCCAGCAAAGAAGTCTTTTGAAGGGAAACACGGTAGTACACACAAACCGGGAAGACCAAAAGCCCGATGGAAATATCATGTGGTGGGAGACACCGCGAAACTTGGTATCAGAGATTTTAGTATGAGAGCAGAAGATCGAGGCGCTTGGAACGCTATTCTACATTCGGCTAGTGGAACAAATTTTCTGTCATAGCCACTTAAAATAAGTAAGAAAAGTTTTGTCATGACTTTCAATATCCATGGTGAAAATTGCCCAAATTAGTCATTAATCTGATTTAGCTCCCATGTAAACCCATCTACCGATTTGCCTTCTATTGCTATAGAACAAAAAGTAAAATTATACCATTCAGCTAAGTTCAGTTTTCGATCGTTTTAAGCAGTTTCCAGGGTGATGGGTTCCCTAGATTCCCAAGATACTATTCTCACTTTTTCTTTGGGTGTAATGAAGGTTCTCAAACAACAACCTTTATGCCACAAATACTCAGCAGATCCTTATGGTATGGTTGTATGTGTGTGGCAGCGTGCGTGCTTATGGTGTGAGTGGTTCCTTTTTGGGATTTCGTTGCCAACTTTGAGCATATATCTGTTTCACGATAAAATTAAGTAAACTGTTGCCACAAACATATTGAAGCCTCCTGCAAAGTACAACAAACACCACGCATACACTGACAGCAATAGGATTACGCACTCACACCAACACATGCCGCCGCTATGAAAGAAATAAAGCCACATCTACGCTAACTATTTCGTCATTCAATCACATGAACAAACTAAAAGAAAATGTGAAAAATGTTGGCTGTTTTTCCTTTTTGATTCCTTTTTCCCAGTACCCCAGTTTCAATGGCTCCTGCCATTGACTGATGATGATGATGATGATGATAGTAGAAAAGCACATTCCCACCCATTGATCTGTTTCGTGGCATTTGCCTTTAATCCTCTTATACGAAATATTATTTTCGCTGAAACGTCTGTTATGCGAATGGAGAATGGATACGGTAACAGTGTGAGACAGGTGATTGTTGGCATCGGAGGTTAATGCGTAATTTATCACTTGCTATCCAACTATAAAGCTGGAAGTGATCTAAAATTGATGATGCGGAAATTGTGATCTGAAATTTGTTGTGGTAGCGAAGCCCTTGTAATACACGCAGAATTCCAAACGAATTTTGGTTTAAATTCGCAAGAATCTGAAATATATTGTGATTATCAAATCCTAATGAAATTTTCTGTGCAGAACAAGTATCGACGAAAATTTCGAAAATTTCCACGAAAATCCGATTTTAATGACATTGTCAATGAAAATTTGATAATGACGAAAATTTTTGTGAAAACTAAATTTGAACGAAATTTCATATTGACTAGAAACAGCGCGCTAAGTTCGTGACGGGCCGAATCTTATATATCCTCCAACTGGGACGTAGCCAAAATTTTAGTCCACTATAGGAGCGTGATAAGACCAATACTTGCTTACGGCTCAGTCGTTTGGTGGACTGCTATGGCGAAAAAGTGCAACATGAGGACCATACAACAGGTTCAGAGAACATGCTGTCTTCACATAGGTGGAGCGATGAGGACCACGCCCACTAGGGCACTGGAGACTTTTCTAGATATCCGACCCATTGACATACAGATTAAGTGTGAGGCAGCCACTGCGGCTATAAGACCAATACTTGCTTACGCCTCAGTCGTTTGGTGGATTGCTTGGCAAAAAAGTGCACCATAAGGAACATACAACTGGTTCAGAGAACATGTTGTATTGAAATAGGCGTAGCGATGAGGACCAGGCCCACTAGGGCACTGGAGACTTTTCTAGATATCCGACCCATTGACATACAGATTTAGTGTGAGGCAGCCACTGCGGCTATGAGACTTAAGGCGATGGGAGAATGGATTGAGGATGGAAGCAACTCATACCATCGCGGTATAATCGAGGCAACGATAGGAAACCTGGAAGGAGGGGAACAGGTTTCCATTCGGATACCTGAGATGAACTTTGAGGTCGAGTGCGAGGCACTGCTGCCAACGGTAGAGTCTTGGATTGACCGAAGCCTAGTATTGCCACCATGTTACACGGATGGATCCAAGCTAGAGGACAGAATAGGCCTGGGGGTCTACATTGAGAACTGTTGCCATCGGCACAGTCTTTGCTTGATGGAACCCTAGTATTGTCATATGGAAGATCATGTTAGATTAAATCATGATGGATTCAAGCTAGAGATAGAATGGGCCTGGGGGTCTATATTGAGAACCCAGGGACTGAGATCTATTTTAGACTGCCTGACCATAATACGGTCCTGCAGGTGGAGATCCGGGCGATCACGGAATGCGTGAGGTGGTGTGATGCTAACGCGAGGACGTCGATTGTGAACATCATTATGGATAGTAAAATTGCCATAAGGGCAATAACAACCAGAACAGTAAGGTCACGAACAGTCTTGTAAAGTAAGAAGGAGATTAATGCCTTCTCTGAGGGTGGCAAAAACCGCATCTTTAGGGTGCTGGGCCATAATGGAGTAAGGGGAATGAAAGGGCAGAAGATTTGGCGGTGAAGGCCAGAGAATTGCCGTCAATAAACTTGAATAACCCCAAACTATTTAGGTCGACGCAGTCCGAGTTAAAGGCATGGGCGAATAATGCGCATGCAACATTAAGAAACAGGGAAACGGTCGGTAGGATGGTGAAAATTCTATGGGGGGATCCAGATCGTGAAAAGACGAGGCTATTACTGAAGGGAAGTAAGAAGGAGGTCAGTATAGCTTTCAGTATCATAAAGGGACACATAGGACTACGACCACACCTATGTAAAATCGGTGCGGCAAGTGATAGCATGTGTAGGGCATGCGGGGAAGATGATGTGACGTTAGAGCATTTCCCGGCTTTCGCGTCCAACAGATACTGGTACTTAGGTGGGGACACATTACCAGACATGAACCAACTTAGGGGCGTGGCATGGAAAACAATTAAGGACAATTAATTGTAAGTAGCACGGATTTTAGATTTTCTTTTGCTAGGTAAGGTTAGGTTGAAAAGATGGTGCAGATATTAATCCGACCCAGTAATCGGCTTGTTGTGCGCTCTAGGTTTCTTTTTTAGTATTTAGAGCTGATTGCTTGCTTAGGTGTATATCCATAGTGGCATGGGGCGGATTAATATCTGCACCCTCTTTCCAAATTAAACTAACCTAACCCAGTCAAAAAGTATTTTCGATGAAAAATTTGCGTAAAATACCAAAACTTTTTTGTATTTCTTAAGATGACATATTGCAGTTGCGTTTTTAGTTAAATATGAACAACACGTATCAACTTAAACGGGTGCTATAGGTTCTTCGAAATAGGCCATTCATTGTAATAAAAATTGAAGAAAAAAAAACACCTCGAATTCTCAACAAGTAAAAAGGCGTTAAGTTCGAACTTTGGATACCCACCACCTTTCGTTAAAATCCGATGAAAAATGCATACCTTATGCCCCATAGCATAAATACGTTTCGATTTGGACCAAATTCTAATAAGTACAAGCCATTGCTCAATTGTATATAACAAAATATTGGTCTTTTTAGTAGCTATATCTAAAAATAAATAAACCGATCTGAACCATATACGATACGGATGTCGGAAAGCCTAACACAACTCACTGTCCCAAATTTCGGCGACATCAGACAATAAATACGCCTTTTATGGGGCCAAAACCTTAAATCGAGATATTGGTCTATATGACAGCTATATCGAAATCTGGACCGATCTCGGCCAAATTAGAGAAGGATGTCGAAGGGCCTAGCACAACTCACTGTCCCAAATTTCGACGATATCGGACAATTAATGCGTCTTTTATGGGTCCAAAACATTACATCGAGATATCGGTCTATATGACAGCTATATCCAAATCTGAACCGATCTGTGCCAACTTGTAGAAGTATGTCAAGGGGCTTAACTTAATTCATTGGCCCAAATTTCGACGACAGAGGAAAGTAATTGTGCCTTTTATGGGTCCAAAACATTACATCGAGATATCGGTCTATATGACAGCTATATCCAAATCTGAACCGATCTGGGCCAAATTGAAGAAGGATGTCGAAGGGCCTAACAAAACTCACGGTGTCAAATTTTGTCAAAATCGGACAATAAATTCGCCTTTTATGGGCGCAAGACCTTAAATCGAAAGATCGGTCTATATGGCAGCTATATCCAAATTTGGACCTATCAGGGCAAAATTGAACAAAGATGTCGAGGGCTCTAAACTTCAGCAAAATCGGATAATAAATGTGTATTTTATGGGCATAAGACCCTAAATCGGCGGATCGGTCTATATGGCGGCTATATCCAAATCTTGATCGATCTGGGCTAAAGTGAAGAAGGATATCGAAAGGTCTAACAAAAATCACTGTCCCAAATTTCAGCAAAATCGAAGAATAAATGTGGCTTTTATGGGCCTAAGACCCTAAATCGGCGGATCGGTCTATATGGCAGCTATATCCAAATCTGGACCGATCGTGGCCAAATTGAAGAAGGATATCGACAGGTCTAACACAAATCATTTTCCCAAATGTCAGCAAAATCGGATAATAAATGTGGCTTCTATGGGCCTAAGACCCTTAATCGGCCGATCGGTCTATATGGGGGCTATATCAATATATAGTCCGATATAGCCCATCTTCGAACCTAACCTGCTTATGAAAAAAAAAGAATCTGTGCAAAATTTCGGCTCAATATCTCTATTTTTAAAGACCGTAGCGTGATTTCAACAGACAGACGGACATGTCTAGATTGTCTTAAATTTTTACGCTGATCAAGAATATATACTTTATAGGGTCGGAAATGGGTATTTCGATGCGTTCCAAACGGAATGACAAAATGAATATACCCCCATCCTTCGGTGGTGGGTATAAAAATTATGTATATTGGGATATATATATTCGTTTTTATATATATCTCAAAATATATTCCAATTAGTATACCCCATAAGATAGGGGTATACTAATTTCGTCATTCTGTTTGCAACTCCTCGAAATATTCCTCTGAGACCCCATAAAGTATATCTAGCCATGTCCGCCCGTCTGTCCGTTCGTCCGTCTGTCTGTCGGAAGCACGCGAACTTTCGAAGGAGTAAAGCTAGCCGCTTGAAATTTTGCACGAATACTTCTTATTAAAGTAGGTTAGTTGGGATTACGAATGGGCCCTATCGGTCCATGTTTTGATATAGCTGGCCTATAAACCAATCTTGCAATTCGACTTCTTGAGTCACTAGAGGGCGCAATTCTTATCCGATTTGGCTGAAATTTTGCATGAGTTATTTTGCTACGATTTTCAACAACAGTTTTAAGTGTGGTTCAAATCGGTTCATAACCTGATATAGCTAAATTGTGCATGTTTTGTTATGTCTTCCTGACATAGCTGCCATATAAACTGTCTGTTTATAAGCTTATATATCGGTTTATAAGCTTATATAGCTGTCATATAAACCGGCCTTGGACCTCGACTTCTTGAGCCTCTAGAGAGCGCAATTCTTATTCGATTTGGCGGAAATTTTGTACGAAGTGTTTTGTTATGACTTCCAATACCTGTTCTTAGTATGGTTCAAATCGGTCCATAACCTGATATAGCTGCCATATAAACCGATCTGGGATCTTGACTTCCTGAACATCTAGAGGGCGTAATTCTCATCCGATTTGGCTGAATTTTTGCATGAAGGGTTTTGTTATTAATTCCAACAGCTGTGCCAAATATGGTTTTAATTGGTCCTTAACCTGATATAGCTGCCATATAAACCGATCTGGGATCTTGACTTCTTAAACATCTAGAGGTCACAATTCCTATCCGATTTGGCTGAAATTTTATACAACGACTTCTCTCATGAACTTCAACATACGTGTCAATTATGGTCTGAATCGGTATATAGCCTGATACAGCTCCCTATAAACCAAACTCCCTATTTTACTTCTTGAGCCCCATAAGGGCGGATTTTTTTATTCGAATTGGCTGAAATTTTACACAACCACTTTTACCATGGAATCCAACATTCAGTTCAATTATGGTCCAAATCGGACTATAACTTGATATTCTGGCTCTATCCTTTTATCAAAGGTTTGCCTAAAACGATATACCTTGAAAAGAACTCGACAAATGCGATCCATGGTGGAGGGTATATAAGATTCGACCAGGCCGAATATAGCACGCTTTTACTTGTTATGCATGATTTGAATATGTGGAAAAATTTCCAATGACACTGCCGCAAAACTTGTTTTCTTTCAAATTTTCGAATTTGGATTTTCGTTTTCTGAAAGTTGCATTATAACAGACAGACAAAGGACTGACAATTCAATCCTAACAGACTTAGGGTTAATCATGATCCAAATGAGACGTTTCGATGGCTTCCTTTGGAGCGTTGTGGCTTCCTCATTTTCAAACCAATATGTTTGCTGTGACATCATTTGTTCATTAGTGGCAGCCAATAAGCCATAAATCAATTACAGCTTTCCATCATTCACATATTGAATAATAAAATCATAATTATATCAATAATTTTAATGATCTCATTATGAAACCTCACTTTAATGTATAATAAAAACTTTTCTTTACTATGACAACTCTTCATTAGGGAGAGGCTTTGTTGGTAAAAGGGGAAACAAAATATGTTCACACGTTAAACAAAATCCAAATTCTCATTATCTCTTCCTACGCACACTTTTAAAGCAGTGTCAAGTCTAGTGTCTCTAATAAAGTCTTTACACGCCTCGGTTATCACCGCGAGTCACACAGAAAGACACTTCAAAAGACAGGCTCAGTGCAGCACAAACGCAAACTCTCGAGTGGGAGTGTGGGTGGATGAGTGGGTAACTTTAAACACTCTTAGAGCTCTTTATTAACTTTCATCCTGCATGCTAAGGCCCACCATCTACTACAACGAACGCACACACACACACACACACGCGCACACAAATGAGCTGTTAGCACAGCAACAAAATTCACTGTCACACTCTCAGTCACCGGGAATTCTCTAAACTGTGTAATTTATTGGCGGAAAATTGTTAACAGTGGAGAGGCACAGCACAGCGTATGCTGTGCGATAAACTCCAAAGCAAAGAATTTAGAAAATTGTTTTAAAATCTTCTCAGAAGTGATTTCGATAACAAAAGGAACATCCAAGCGGTGTTTGTAATGCGACGACAGTAATGACAGCTTTTCGGCAGTTGATTTGCACAATGACGGTGATGACTGCGAGGCTGTTTGAGAACAACTAGGGAGAATGATGATGAAAAAAGATGATGGTGTGGTGTGTCATTTTAGATTTGTTAATGTTACCAGCTAATGCCATCCCAACCTTATCGAATATAAGAATAGGATAATGTTTTTTTTTTCATGCTCGAAAAGTTGTCATTATACTGTGGATGCTGTAACCTAATATCGCAGGCATATTGTCAGGAAATAATTTTCTTTTCCTCATCCTTTAAACTTTATCGACTTCTAGCTGTCATCGCAGAATTGCTAGGAAACAAATTTAACTTTGACACCGGAGTCAACACCATGCACAGGATGAAATTGAAAGACAAAGATGCAGGTTATTTGAAAGTTTGCATTGCAGCCAAGTCATTAATGTTTCGAACAGCGCAAAAAGTTGAATAAATTGGAAAGGAGCGTCGAAACGAATGCTTGTTCATGAAGGGGAGAGTAAAGCGCAATGACTGCGAGAGCGTTAACATGTGCATTAAAATAAAATTAAAGGAATACAAATTTCATAAAAAATTTTTTTACAACAAGTAAAAGCGTGCCAAGTTCGGCCGGGCCGAATCTTGGGAACCCACCACCATAGATTCTGTTCAAATAGGGGAGCAATATCTGGTTAAAGACCGATTTGGGCCGAACTTGGCACAGTTTTAGAGATACATAGCATATATTTTCAGCTAAATCGGATAAAAATCGCGGCATTTAAGGGCCGAGGAAGCCAAATCGGGAGATCGGTTTATATGGGAGCCATATCAGGTTATAGATCGATTCGGACCGTACTTGGCTCAGCTGTTGAGAGTCATAAAATAACACTATGGGCAAAGTTTCAGCCAAAGGGGACGAAAATTGCGGCTTCCGGAGACTCAATAAGTCAAATCGGGAGATCGGTTTATATGGGAGCTATATCAGGTTATAGACCGATACGGACCGTACTTGGCTTAGTTGTTGAGAGCCATAACATAACACTATGGGCAAAATTTCAGCCAAATCAAATGAAAATCGAGGCTCCCCGGGGATTAAGAAATCAAATCGGGGGAACGGTTTATATGAGAGCTATATAAGATTCTTAACCAATTCAGACCGTACTTGGCACAGTTGTTGGAAGTCATATCAGAACACCACGTGCCAAATTTCAGGCATATCGGACAAAAATTGCGGCTTGTAAGGGCTCAGGAAGTCAAATCGGAAGATCGGTTTATATGGGAGCTATATCAGGTTATAGACCGATTCCGACCGTACTTGGCACAGCTGTTGAAAGTTTTAAAAGAACACTACGTGCAAAATTTCAGCCAAATCGGACAAAAATTGCGGCTTGTAAGGACTCAGTCTAAAAAGAACACTACGGGCAAAATTTCACCCAAATCGGACAAAAATTGCGGCTTGTAAGGACTCAGTAAGTCAAATCTGGGATTGGTTTCAGAACGTCGAGACGATTAAGAATATAAATACTTTATGGGGGCTTAGACTCATATTTCAAGGTTCTACAAACGAAATGTCTGGAGTAGTATACCCCCATCCTATGGTGGTGAGTATAACAAGTAAAAGCGTGCTAAGGCTATAGACCGATTCAGACTATATTTGAAGGTCATGGGAGAAGCCGTTGTACAAAACTTCAGCCCAATCGGATAGTAATTGCGCCCTCAAGAGGCTCAAGAAATCAAGATTCCAGGACGGGTTATATGTCAGCTACATCAGGTTATGGACCAATGTGAACCATATTTGACAGAGTTGTTGGCAATCATAACAAAACACGTCATGCTAAATTTCAGCCAAATCGGATAGTAGTTGCGCCCTCTAGAGGCTCAAGAATTCAAGATTCCAGGACGGATTATATGTCAGCTACATCAGGTTATGGACCAATTTGAACCATATTTGGCACATTCATTGGAAGCCATAACGAAACAAGTCACGCAAAAATTTCAGTCGAATCAGATACGTATTGCGCACATTCATTGGAAGCCATAACGAAACACGTCATGCAAAATTTCAACCAAATCGGATTGGATTTGCGCCCTCTAGAGGCTCAAGAAGTCAAGACCCCAGATCGGTTTATATGACAGTTATATCAGGTTATGGGCCGATTTAAACCATACTTAGCACAGTTATTAAAACGGTTAACAAAACACCTCATGCAAAATTTCAGCCAGAATTGCGCCCTCTAGTGGCTCAAGAATTCAAGATCCAAGATCAGTTTATATGGCAGCTATATCAGGTTATGTAACGATTTACGCCATACTTAGCACAGTTGTTGGAAGTCACAACAAAATACATCATGCAAAATTTCAGCCAAATCGGATTAGAATTGCGCCCTCTAGTGGCTCAAGAAATCAAGACCCAAGTTCGGTTTATATGGCAGCTATATCAGATTATCAACCGATTTAGACAATACCTGACGCAGTTGTCGAAAGTGATACCAAAACATCTCATGCAAAATTTCAGCCAAATCGGATAAGAATTGCGCCCTCTAGTGGCTCAAGAAGTCAAGATCCAAGATCGGTTTATATGGCAGCTATATCAAAACAAGAACCGATATGGCCCATTTACAATCTCAACTGACCTACACTAATAAGAAGTATTTGGCATTTCATTTCATTTCAAGCGGTCAGCTTTACTTCTTCGAAAGTTAGCGTGCGTTCGATAGACAGACGGACGGACGGACATGGCTACATCAACTTAAAATGTCATGAAGATCAAGAATAATATACTTTATGAGGTCTAAGGCGCATATTTCGAGGTCTTACAAACGGAATATTAGAAAATTTTCGGCGTTGGTTATTCCCTCCTAATGCTAGCGACATTTGTGAGGTACTTTGCCATGTAAAATCCTCTTCCCAAAGAGATATCGCTCTGCGGCACGACGTTCGGACTCAGCTATTAAAAGCAGGCCACTTATCATTGAGCTTAAAATTGAATCTAGTAGCACTCATTGATATGTGAGAAGCTTACGCCAGTTCCTTAATGGAATGTTCATGAGCAACTTTGCAATTTTACAAACGCAATGACGAAATTAATACACCCCCATCCTATGGTGGAGGGTATAAAAATGGTATGGCAGCCATATAAAAATGTCTCCCAAAGAGGTGTCAGTGCTGCAGTCGGCGTTCAGACTCGGCTATAAAAAGGAGGCCCCTTAACATTGAGCTTAAACTTGAATCATTGGTATGTGAGAAGTTTGCCCCTGTTCCTTAATGGAATGTTCATCGGAAAATTTGCATTTGTTTGGGTATAAAAAGAAGTCAGGGCTGTACGGCGTATGACCCATCATTTCGACTTTTTGGCCGGTTAAAAAGGCGGTGGCTTGAGCCGATGTGTGAGAGCTTGCATTGTCATGGCGAACAATGATTCATCTTCTCTTGTTCGATTTACAAATTTCCCCAACACTTCAGGCAATTAGTGGTGTACCACTCAAAATTGACCCTCCTATGTTGCTAAAGCGGAACAGTCGCCACCTGGCTAGTTTTGCCGAAGAAATAGGCGACCATTTACTTCGAAATGTTTCTTCCACGAACAGCTTTCTTTGAATTTGGCTCGTCTTTGTAGACTCACACGGTCGATTGTTGTTTGGTTTCGGGATCATACGCATAGATCCACAATTCGCCACCTTCTAAACGTATGAAGTGACTCGATTTCGACATTTCTTCGCGCTAATAGACACGTGCCACTCGATCAAAACACCAGAAACCAAATTGATCACGTTGTGATAGATGGAAGGCATTCATCCAGCGTGTTAGATGTACGATCCATCCATGGAGCGAATATAGATTCGGATCATTACCTTGTTGCAGCAAAAGTTCGCACCCCTTTGAACATGGCGAGGAAAGTGGGATCTAATACTGCACGGAAGCTGGACATTGTAAAGCTGCAAACACAATAGATAGCAGCGCCATACTCCACTCGACTGACCCAACTGTTCGATGAAAGCACTCCTTGTTCCGATGATATAATGGAACAAGGAGTGGCAATCCATTGCCCACTCCATGGAAAAAGCGAAATCCGTACATGGGTACCGGAAACCCCCTCCAAGAAACCCATGGTACGACCAAGAGTGTCGAGATGCTACTGAAGCCAAGAATGCGGCATATAGAGCAACCCTGCAATCAGTAGCAACGCGCCAGATGAAGGAGAGGTATCGGGAGAAAAGTAGAGAGGAGAAACGTGTAGCCCGTAGAAAGAAAAAGGAAACGGAAAGACGTGAGTGTGAGCGAATTGAGATGTACAGGAGTCAGAATGAAGTCCGGAAATTCTACCAAAGTATGAAACATCTAACAGATGGCTTTGGTGCAGGCACATCCTCCTGTAGAGACAAAGAAGGAAATCTGGTAACTGACACAGATAACATGCTGAGAATATGGAGAGAACATTTTACCCAACTGCTAGTGTCCGACATTGGCGGCGAAGAGGATACCACAGAACCGATCCCTGATGATGGTATAGAATGTTTACCTCCTAGTCAGAATGAGGTCCAAGTAGCAGTAACCCGACTAAATAACGACAAGGCAGCAAGAGCCGACGGGTTACCAGCTGAACTATTTAAGACCGGAGACGACTCGCTGATAAGGCGTATGCATCAGCTTATCTACGCAATCTGGCTATAAGAACGCATACCCGATGATTGGAACCTCAGCATACTATGTCCCGTACACACGAAAGGAGACAAGACGGAATGTGCCAACTACAGAGGAATAAGTCTCCTCCCCATCGCATACAAGATACTCTCGAGCGTACTGTGTGAAAGATTAAAACCTTAAGTCAATGAGATAATTGGGCCCAATCAATGCGGCTTTGGACCTGCTAAATCCCTGATGATGGTATAGAATGTTTACCTCCTAGTCAGAATGAGGTCCAAGTAGCAGTGACCCGACTAAAGAACAACAAGGCAGCAGGAGCCGACGGGTTACCCGCTGAACTATTTAAGACCGGAAGCAACACGCCGATAAGGCGTATGCATCAGCTTATCTGCGCAATCTGACTAGAAGAACGCATACCCCGATGATTGGAACCTCAGCATACTATGTCCCGTACACAAGAAAGGAGACAAGACGGAATGTGCCAACTACAGAGGAATAAGTCTCCTCCCCATCGCATACAAGATACTCTCGAGCGTACTGTGTGAAAGATTAAAACCTAAAGTCAATGAGATAATTGGGTCCTATCAATGCGGCTTTAGACCTGGTAAATCCACCATGGACCAGATATTCACACTGCGCCAAATCCTGGAAAAGACCCGAGAAGGACAAATCAACACCTACCACCTCTTTGTTGACTACAAAGCCGCCGACGACATCGATATCATAGGTCGGTCACCGGATGTAGTAACTGCACCCTTTGAAAGAATCGGAGGAGAGTCAATGAAAATGGGTCTGGCAGTAAATGGAGATAAGACGAAATGGATGGTTTCAACTCCCAAAAAGCCTTGCACAACCGAGCAGATAAAGAAAATGGAGAAAGTTGGGAACCACAACTTTGAGATAGTCAGTAACTTTATCTACCTCGACATTGCTATAACCGAAACGAATGACATCAGTTATGAGATAAAGCGAAGAATAATACTGGCAAACAGATGCTACTTTGGACTAAGTAAGCAGTTTAGAAACAAGGCCACCTCTCGACAGACGATGATTACACAGTACAAGACACCGATACTACCCGTGTTGTTATATGGTTCTGAAGCATGGGTACATGTGAAAGCAGATGAGGCAGTGCTTGGAGTATTTAAGAGAAAGATTCTGCGTAAAATATATGGACCAGTTTGCGTTAATGGAGAATATAGGCGACGTATGAACCTCGAGCTGTATGACGACGATTGCACATTTACACGCATCAAAATACAACGCCTGCGTTGACTGATCAGAATGGAATGGAGTTTCTTCCAGCAAACAAGTCTTTTGAAGGCAAACTCTGTGGTACACGCAAACCGGGAAGACCAAAAGTCCGATGGAAAGATCAAGTGGTGGGAGACACCTCGAAACTTGGTGTCAGAGATTTTAGAATGAGCGCAGAAAATCAAGGCGCTTGGAACGCTATTCTATTGGGTTGCCTAAAAAGTAGTTGCGGATTTTTTAAAAGAAAGTAAATGCATTTTTAATAAAACTTAGAATGAACTTTAATCAAATATACTTTTTTACACTATCAATCGTCGTTTTTCTAAAGCAAGCAAAAAGTAACAGCTTATAACTGACAGGAAAAAAGAATGCAATTACAGAGTCACAAGATGTGAAAAAATTTGTCCACGACGACTATATGAAAAATCCGCAATAACTTTTTGGGCAACCATACGTTCGACTAGTGGCACAAATATTCTTTCATAGCCAATTAAAAAAACATAGACACGTGAAATTGTGTGGAATCCAATGAGGACAAACGACAAGGTGTTCATGCAATATCGAATGTATGTTGGTGGACAAAATGCCCAAGGCTATGTCACATGACGATCTTGCATTGTAAGCTACATTGTGACACATTGTCGCACACAAATGTTTACGAGTTCACTGTAAGCAATACAAGCCATGGTCCTACATCAAAACATTCTGAGTACGATTGTGCTCGAAAATTTCAAACTTTCCAGTTGCAATCTACCATTTGGAAAGCAGCACTTGGTGTTGCCTAGAACAGAAACTTGCATAGCAGCCCTCGCATACTCAAATGTCAAATGTATTTCTTCATTAATTCAATCGCCATGGTAATTTAGTCCGACGGGCATATAAGGCTGGATTTATATAAAGATAATAGGATCGCAGTTCGATATTATGGAGTGTTACAAACGGAAAGTCTAGGTTAATAGGCCCTCATCACAAAGTGCAGGGAAAAACAGGGTTTTCAATGAGCATGTCACAACATTATTGCCAAATGCCCAAATTTTATAGGTCTTATGGTCGTTAGGTCTATTAATCATTGACATGAATGTTGACTTAAACTTGAACATTGATTTTAAGGATACGTGGACAGGCCTACACACATAAAAGGCAAACTTAAAAGATTTTTAGGTCAAAGGGATTTATTTACAAGCTTATACACATGTGCCCCAATGGATGTATGTGTGTGTGTGTGTGTGTTTGTGTGGTCATGGGCAAGCCCTGCCACACAAACACCATGTTCCTTTTTCGTTTACTTTAAAGCTATTATACTCCTAACATACAATGTAAGCTAAGGTATGGTAGGTAAGCAAGTTCATCACCTGTTCGTTTATCCTTTGGTATTTGCAAACATTGCAGTATTTCCAATGCGCAGCGGTTAAAATTTGTAGCACGTGCTAAGGACAAGGATGTAAACAATTTCTAGACCATTGTGTAGTTTTAAGCCCGAAGATAGATTCGTTTGTTTCTTGTTAGACACTTACTGAGCACAGCACACGTTTGGGTAATTGCTTTTACTCTACTTTAGAGGGATATATGCTCGCCTTTGGACTATGCTTGTTTATAACTATTATTTTGGTATAAACAAACACACATACACACTCACTTTTCCTTTCTATTCCACTTTTGTTTTCTTTCGTATTTTTTTCTAAATATTTTTAAACACCCCAAGAGAATTTTATATAGAATTACCGTTACCGTGCCCGTTTTATTCGGCCAGTTAGTCGTTAGGTCGTATGGGATTCCGTTTTCCGCTATTGCGAGCTATACGCTTTGGCAATCGGCTTTAGACTGACATGCTTGGCCAAGCTGCAACGTGTTTTTCCTCGCGTCTGCTGTGTGTATGTATGTGTGTGTGTGTGTGTGCCAACCAGTATTACTGACTGCACCAATGTCCTATGCATTGGTGCGTTCGTTGTAAAATTGAAAAGGAAAAGTAGGATAAACAATAACAACGCCATTACCACCCGAAGTTTTTCTCCTCCCCCCCATGCCACTTAAAGGAATTATACAAAAACACAACATGTTCGATGAAAGAACAAAAATAATACAACATGTTGGGAGAAGTCGTGGCAACAAGCTTGTCATACAAAAGGGAGTGACTGCAGATAAGAAACGCTGAAGGACATGCGCCAAATTGAATTGTATGTGAGTTATTTCTTGGACTAGAGACAGTAAGTTGGTTAGTCTATGCATGTCATTGGTGCAGGCAGGCAGCAAAAAAAATATATTTACAACAGCGTAAGTGCTTTGAAATATGATTAATATTTCTAGGTTAAATGATGTTCTAGAATCAAAAATTAATTCAATTTTTAAAATTATTATTCTGTCAAGTTAACGATGACTAATCATAAAACCAGAAATGCTCAGAAAGGGGGTTAGGCTAGGTCAAAAATAGAGTGGGGCCCATGCCACTATGGTGATACATCTAAGACAGTAATCGGCTTGTTGTATCCGCACCCAAGTGCCGCAGTTTGTGAGCTACACAAACCGGGTAATGACATAGGAAATATTCCAATGTCCCATTATATTTCCCAAATGCCCAACACACTATCTCTTGCCTCATATATTCTGCATAAGTGCACCCGTTATTCAAGGGTGAACAACAAAAGTAGACCCAAGGGTTTTTAACTCCTTAGACAACATTGATTAAGAAAAATTTTAGCTTAAATTCATCTGAGGAAAAAACTTTTTAAAAATTTTCTGAAATGTCAAACTATAAAATTTTGAATAAAATTTTCTCGGAAACAATATTTCGATTAAATGTTCCAATAAAACTATGGTTGCCCAAAAAGTAATTGCGGATTTTTCATATAGTCGGCGTTGACAAATTTTTTCACAGCTTGTGACTCTGTAATTGCATTCTTTCTTCTATCAGTTATCAGCTGTTACTTTTAGCTTGCTTTAGAAAAAAAGTGTAAAAAAAGTATTTTTGATTAAAGTTCATTCTAAGTTTTATTAAAAATGCATTTACTTTCTTTTAAAAAATCCGCAATTACTTTTTGGGCAACCCAATATATTTCACTCATTGTTTCTTGTTCGAGCCGTTAAGTGGGGCGGACGTTTTGTTATTTCACTCTGCAAGAATTTTCCTGTAACTCGGTCAATATTTTTGGAAGTAAAATTTAAGTCACTCAAGGATAGCTGCGATAGAGGTTTTCCTTAGGCGGTTGATGATCTGTGTCTGTTTCCAGTGAAACGGCAAATCTAGAGTCCGGGAGTAGGCTTAGAATGGACTCCAAAGACCCAACAGCTGCGGTGGTGGTATCAGGCCTTAGCATGTTGTCTGCTACTGAAACCTCGACAGGTGAAGCGGCTGCTCCAGGCTCCACTAGCCGACAGACGACTGGTCAGCAGGGGCTTTTGATGAAGACACCTGGTTCGAGTCTCAGGGACAAGGCCGAACCTATTTTTTTTCTTCGCATGCCTATTATTTGCCTAGGCTATCAGCTTTCCCCGGCAAACCAAGACGCTCTTTAAGTGGTTGGAATAATAGAAGACGCACCGCTCTCAGGTTTATAGAGAGACATGGTGCGAATGATTCTAAGACTCTCACTAATAAGGAGAGAGACTCCCCAACTTGGGCTCGGGAATTTGCTGCACAGGCTACTCCACAGATAACACGTCTAGATTCGGAAACTGCGGTCACCTGGAGGGCATCCCATGCCTAAAAAAGCTAAGGCGAACAACAGTAAGATGGGTCCAAGAACCTTTGCTAATGCAGCTAGGGACAGTTTGGTGATGGCAGTTGTCGACTAGGGAGAAGAAAAGGGCAGCATACCTAGGAATAATTGGAGTGGGAAAGTCAATGGACTGTCATCAGTATACCCCGATGTCCTTGCGGAATTTCCTGAGGCTCCTCTAGTTTGTGACAGTGCAGGCTGGTATCGGGGCCTTTATAGGCCCCCTTGATCCCTTCAGGGATCAGGGATCAACGTTCAATTGTAATGTATGATTGTGCGCTAAAAAAGATTGGTGAGATCTGGCCAGGTGCTGCACTAGATTTAGTCAAGAAGAAAGATATTCCTTATCGACCAATGGCGCATGCTTAGATACCAAGGATTCATTCAAATCCTGAATCGATACTTGGAAGACTAAGGGAATGTAATCCCAATCTTTCAAGCAAGATTGATAGATTGCATGAGGCTGATGGTGACCGGAGACATGTAGTACTTGTACTAAACTCCGGCTATCCTCCACAAGTCTAAAGGAGTTGTATCTTCGGATTCAACAAGTTGAAACTGAAGGTCTATAGAAGCGGTGGGGTTGGGGAATCAGGAGACGATTCAGCAGTTGTTGCTGAACGCTTGACTGAGGAACTTTCGACCACATCGCTAAAGTCTGGCGGATAACAGGAGACTGAAAATCTCCCTGCCACATTCGAGATAGGAGTAGGATGGCATCAAAACGGGACCCGACAAGCCCTGTGAGGGTGGGTCATCCAGTTGGACTGGGTTCAATGTGTGCGCCAGCCCGGAACTCAAAGAGAACTTCGATAGCAGCAGTTAGTGAAGCATCTAAGGAGAAATAGTCCACACCGCAAGTGTTCAGTGTCCTGAGGAAGAGTGATTCCACAGCTTTCTCACCTACCCCGATATGCGTACGGAAGCTTATCATGATACGGAGGATAAAGACATAGTGGTCAAGCGGATCACGATGGCCCGAATGACTCACTTGTGTCAGCATGTCCTAGTGCTAAGCCAAGGAGCAAACAGTGATCGCCAAGGTAGGCCCCAGAGCTGGTTGGTCAAAGGAAGGACTGCAGAAAACAGAGCGAAAGCCGTAAGGAGCACCACACGATTGGAACATCTATAAGGCAGAGCTAAGAAAATATAAGGGCGAGCTGAGAAAGGCTCAGTTTCGTGGAGGATACATCTGAGGCCTATAGACTAAGGAAGATTCTGCCCTCGAGACATACTACGGTGGGGTATATTCAGAAGTCAGAGAATGTATTGACAATGTCTAGTGAGGAAACACTAGAACTACTCGATATGTAAGCTAACTTTTCAGCACCAGGCCTGCAGGACAACGAATGATAGATGGTCCCAAAGAGAGGGGCGGTGAGCATCTCAAAACTATGTGGCCTAATACCGCTTTGCTGTCTTTAGCTAGAACAGACGTCTCAGCCATTGTGTCCGTCATAACAGGTCATACTCTAATCGGAAAACAGAAGCTATGAAGGCATCGAAGTAGAAGAGACTATAGAACACCTTGTGTGTGTGTCCCTCACTAGCATTCAGAAGGAGTTTCACTTTAGGTTATCATTTCTTTGAGAACCTGTCTGATTTAGCGGATGTGAACGTTCGCAAGTTATTGGTCTTCTTAAAGCGATCTAAATGGTTAAACGGTAGGAACTAGAAGGCATCGTCATTCTTCTGTCCCTGTGGTATCACAATGGACGAAAATGTCTAAGTGAGTCTGATGGCAGACTGTCACTTAAATCTAACCTAACCTAAATTGGATGTTGGAATCCAAACAATGGTTCTGATTGGAAAAATCCAGGCTTATCTTTGTCTTCCTTCATCTCAAATGTGAACACAAACCTCCCCGTGTTGTCATCTGCGTAGCCACCTTAAAGAACCATTAACGGCAGTGAGCTAAAATGTTCCACGAGTACACCTGTAGAACGATACAAAGATGGGTTGACGCGTCGGGTTAATATCCCATAACTCGGAAAACTTGAAGAGATTGCAAATTAAAATTTTGCACATAAAAATTCCACTAATGAACTGGGGCAAACTTCTGACATATCACTGACTGCTGTCCGATTCAAACTTTAAGCCCAATGATAAGGAGCTCTTTTTATAGCCAAGTCCGAACGGCGTGCAACAGAGCGACACCTTTTTGGGCAGAAGTTTTTTAACATGGCATAGTACCGTACAAATGTCGCAAACATAAGGAGGGGATAACCGCCGCTGAAAATTTTGTCTGATGTTCTAGCCAGAATTCGAACCCAGGCGTTCAGCGTCATATGCGGACATGCTAACCTTTGCGCTACGGTGGCCTCTGAGGCCTTGAAGAAATTCTCTGAAACAACGAAAAGGATTAAAAACGGATTCTCCTTCTATGTTGACAACCCCCAGAATGTCTGCACTCTTTTAAGAGAGGGAGCAGTATACGCACTGGCTGATGTATTGAAGAAAAACAGGGCCTATTACCACCATATAGGAAATGCAATGGCTCTCGAAGTGCTCCACAACAACACCGGATGGTGACGACCTATATTATAGCTGCCATGAGACGAGGCATGCATTTGGCCGTGGATTTGTGGTTAATCGGAGACTGAAACACCTTGTCTCCAGGTTTACTCCGGTAGATAAGAGGCTAGCCACAATCCGCTTAAAAGCCAAATTCTTAAATATCAGCCTTATTTGTGCCCATGCCCCGACTGAAAACAAAGACGAGCAGACCAAGGATATATTCAACGAGCGCCTAGAGAGAGAATATGATCGCTAACCCGCTCATGATATTAAAATCGTTCTGGGATATTTTAATGTGAAAATAAGGAAGGAGGACATTTTTGGTCCAACAGTTGGAAAGTTTAGCCTCCACCAGATAATGCCCAGTATTGGATTGAGACTGATAGATTTCGCCGCGGCAAAAAACATGGTAGTTAGTAGCTCCAAATTTCAACATAAAAATATTCACAAAGCCACATGGCTGTCACCCGATCAAAACACGACAAACCAAATTGATCACGTTGTGATAGATAGAAGGCATTCATCCAGCGTGTAAGATGTATGATCGATCCGTGGAGCGAATCGAGATTCGGATCATTACTTCGTTGCAGAAAGGTTCGCATCCGGTTTGAACATGGCGAGGAAAGTACGATCTGACACTGCACGGAAACTGGACATTGAAAAGCTGCAAACACAACAGATGGCAGCGGCATACTCCACTCGACTGACCCAATTGCTTGATGAAAGCACTCCTTGTTCTGATTATATAATGGCGCAGTGGCAAACTATTGCCCACTCCATGGAAAATGCCGCGAAATCCGTACTTGGGTACCGGAAGCCTCCTCCAAGAAACCCATGATACGACCAGGAGTGTCGAGATGCTATTGAAGCCAAGAATGCGGCATATAGAGCAACCCTGCAATCAGTAGCAACGCGCCAGATGAAGGAGAGGTATCGGGAGAAAAGGAGAGAGGAGAAACGTTATTCCGCAGAAAGAAAAAGAAAATGGAAAGACGAGAGTGTGAGCGAATTGAGATGTACAGGTTGTCAGAACAAAGTCCGGAAATTCAACCAAAGAATTAAACATTAAATTGATTGCTTTGGTGCAGGCACATCCTCCTTCAGAGACAAAGAAGGAGATCTGGTAACTGACACAGATAACATGCTGAAAATATGGAAAGAACATTTAACCCAACTGCTAGTATCCGGCGTTGGTGGCGAAGAGGATACCACAGAACCAATCCCTGATGATGGTATAGAATGTTTACCTTCCATTCAGAATGAAGCCCAAGTGACCCGACTAAAGAACAATAAGGCAGCAGGAACCGACGGGTTACCGCTGAAGAATTTATGATCTTAGGCGACACGCTGCTAAGGCGTTTGCATCTGCTTATCTGCGCAGTCTTGCAAGAAAAACGCATATCCTATGATTGGAACCTCAGCATACTATGTCCCGTACACAAGAAAGGAGACGTTGGTGGCGAAGAGGATAGCACAGAACCAATCCCTGATGATGGTATAGAATGTTTACCTCCCATTCAGAATGAGGCCCAAGTGACCCGACTAAAGAACAATAAGGCAGCAGAAACCGACGGGTTACCCGCTGAACAATTTAAGATCGGAGGCGACACGTTGCTAAGGCGTTTGCATCTGCTTATCTGCGCAGTCTTACAAGAAAAACGCATTCCCGATGATTGGAACCTCAGCATACTATGTCCCGTACACAAGAAAGAAGACAAGACGGAATGTGCCAACTACAAAAGAATTAGTCTCCTCCCGCATACAATATACTCTAGAGCGTACTGTGTGAAAGACTAAAACCTGAAGTCAATGAGATAATTGGGCCCTATCAATGCGGCTTTAGACCTGGTAAATCCACCCTGGACCGGATTCACACTGCGCCAAATCCTGGAAAAGAACCGAGAAGGACAAATCAACATCTGCCATCTCTTTGCTGACAACAAAGCCGCTTTCGATTCTCATTTGCTTTCAAAGGTATTTCAAGCCAGGTCTGAGTTTGGCATCCCAGTAAAATTAATAAGACTCTGCAGGATGACACTTGCTCAGTAAGAATAGAAAGGAATCTCTCGGAACTATTTAATACCAAACGAGGTTACAGACAAGGATACAGCTTATGGTGTAATCTCTTTAAAATCCTGCTGGAGAAGATTATACGAGATGCACATGTGAATAGATATGGCACACTAATCACAAGAGAACACATGCTACTCGCATGTCGCATGTAATCACAAGAGAACACATGCTACCGGAAGAAGTAACTGCTGCCTTTGAAAGAATCGAAAGAGAGTCAGTCAAAAAGGTAATCAAAAAGGTATCAACTCCCAAAAAGCCTTGCACAACCGAGCAGATATAGAAAATGGAGAAAGTTGGGAACCACAACTTTGAGACAGTCAGTAACTTTATCTACCTCGGCGCTGCCATAAACGAAACGAATGACACCAGATTTGAGATAAAGCAAACAATAATACTGGCAAACAGATGCTACTTTGGACTAAGTAAGCAGTTTAGAAACAAGGCCACCTCTCGACAGACGAAGATTACACTATACAAGACACTGATACTAACCGTGTTGTTATATGGTTCTGAAGGTTGGGTACTTGTGAAAGCAGATGAGGCAGTGCTTGGACTATTTGAGAGAAAGATTCTTCGTAAAATATATGGACCAGTTTGCGTTCATGGAGCATATAGGCGACGTATGAACCACGAGCTGTATGAGCTGTATGACGACGATAGCATAGTTATACTCATGCGTTGGCTAGGTCATGTTGTCTGAATGGATGAAGAAGCTCCAGCAAAGAAGTCTTTTGAGGGCAAACACAGTGGTACGCGCAAACCAGGAAAGATCAAGTGGTGGGAGACACCTCGATACTTGGTGTCAGAGATTTAAGCATGAGCGCAGAAAATCGAGGCGCTTGGAACGCTATTCTACGTTCGGAAATGTTCTGTCAAAGCGAATTAAAGTAAATGTAAAGAAATAGGTATTTTTTCATTAATTTTTCGGAATAAAAGTTTGAGAATACTCACCTATAATTTAATCAGGATCGTTGTCGGGCTTATTGTTTGCATAAATTCGAGCAAAATAATGCTGAAGATTTGAAACCTGTAATGTAAAAAACATAATTACTTAAATGCAGTTAGAACTTTTTTTTATTTTTGTACTATACAGTACAGAGATCAAAAACTTGTAAAAACGAGTTAAAAAACGTTAAGTTCGGCAAGTACGGTAAGTTCGAATCTTAAGTACCTCCACTATGGAGCGCAAGAAATACGTTCTTGAAATAACTTTTTCAAATATATAGGCGCTCTGTCAAGTTATGGACCGATGTGGACCATCATGGCTGTTAGATGTCATAAAAAAAACACCGCGTTAAAAATGTCAGCCAATGGGGATAGTAATTGTGCCCTCTTGGAGCCAAAAAAATTAAATCGGGCGATCGGTTTATATGGGAACTATATCAAGTTATGAACCCGATTTAGTTCATACTTAGTGCATATTTTGAAAGTTGAGACAAAACTCTACGAACAAAATTTCAGGCAAATCGAATAAAAATTGCACCGTCTAGAGGCTCAAGAAGTCTAATCTGAATAGAGAGGAAGTCAAAACAAAACCAAAACATTACCCAAATAGGATAGGAACGAACTCATATCGGAATATCGATTTATATGGGAGCTATATTAAGACATGAACCGATTTGGCCCATCTACAACTTAACCAACCTACACCAATAAGAAGCATTTGTGCAAAATTGCAAGGACCTAACCTTAATAGTTCGAAAATCATAGTGCTTTCCACAGACGAACAGACGGACGGACAAGGCTAAAGTTTATATGTATGACCGACCTATGATGGCGATGTCGTCGGCATATGCGAGTAGCATGTGTTCTCTTGTGATTAGTGTGTCATATCTTTTCACATCGGCATCTCGTATAATCTTCTCCAGCAGGAGAAAGCTGTCTCTTTATCTGAAACATCGTTTGATATTGAATGGTACGGGGAGATTCTTTCCGTCTTGTCTCCTTCTAGTGTACGGGACATAGTATGCTGAGGTTCCAATCATCGGGTATGCGTTCTTCTAGCCAGATTGTGCAGATAAGCTGATGCATACACCTTATCAGCGTGTCGCTTCCGGTCTTAAATAGTTCAGCGGGTAACCGATCGGTTCCAGCTGCTTTGTTGTGCTTTAGTCGGATCACTGCTACTTGGACCTCATTCTGACTAGGAGGTAAACATTCTATACCATCATCAGGGATTGGTTCTGCGGTATCCCGCCAACGTCGGACACTAGCAGTTGGGTAAAATGTTCTTTCCATACCCTCAGCATGCTATCTGTGTCAGTTACCAGATTTCCTTCTTTGTCTCTGCAGGAGGATGTGCCTGCACCAAAGCCATAAGTTTGATGTTTAGTTCTGTGGTAGAACTTCCGGACTTCATTCTGAGTCCTGTACACTTCAATTCGCTCACACTCACGTCTTTTCATTTTCTTTTTTTTCTTTCTGCGGAATAAACGCTTCTCCTCTCTCCTTTTCACCCGATACCTCCCCTTCATCTGGCGCGTTGCAACTGATTGCAGGATTGCTCTATATGCCGCATTCTTGGCTTCAGTAGCCTCTCGACACTCTTGGTCGTACCATGGATTCCGAAGGCTTCCGGTACCCAAGTACGAATTTGGCGGCATTTTCCATGGAGTTAGCAATAGTTTGCCACTGCGCCATTATATCATCGGAACAAGGAGTGCTTTCATCAAGCAGTTGGGTCAGTCGAGTGGAGTATGCCGCTGCCATTTGTTGTGTTTGCAGTTTTTCAATGTCCGTCTTCCGTGCAGTGTCAGATTGAACTTTCCTCGCCATGTTCAAACGGGTGCGAACCTTTGCTACAACAAGGTAATGATCCGAATCTATATTCGTTCCACGGATCGATCGTACATTTAATACGACAGATGAATGCCTTCCATCTGTCACAATGTGATCAATTTGTGAACATTTTTGTGTTGAAATCTGTTGCTACTAATTACGATGTTTTTTCCCGCGTTATCTCGTGGAGGCTAAACTTTCCGATTGTTGGGCCAAAAATGTCTTCCTTCCCTATCTTCGCATTAAAATCTCCCAGAACGATTTTAATATCATGGGCGGGACAGTGTTCATATTCTCTCTCTAGGCGCTCGTAGAAAATATACTTGGTCTGCTCGTCCTTGTCTTCGGTCGGGACATGGGCACAAATAAGGCTGATGTTGACACGGCCGACACGGGATAACTATTAGCACCACACAGGCTGGAACTATGAGCTCCGACTTGTTTGGTGTCCATCTTTACCGCGGGAAGCTTAGCTGAAAACTACCGGGCGTGACCACAGGTTGAGGATGGTGGAAAGTTCCGTTTTTATGCGGAGTAGCTGCAAATGCGGCCGCGGGCAGTCAGCGATTTTCGAGAGGAGAGTCTAAGTGAGGAGTCAGGTGGCACTGGCTCTTAATTAAATACTGAGTGCCAATGATACTCGATATGACAAGGTGAGTTATTGGCGCCTTCAAATAACCAATGGCCAACATCAAGCGTCTCGCCACAACGAGGGATAAATGTGCAATCCCATAAAACCCATGTGGTTGGGGCGCTGGACCAGTAACCCGCCCCGGAAAACTATGAGAACTACTATGAGAAACAAAGGAATAGGGAAAACACCTCAGTTTTTACCATCTTAAATTGCAAGGAGATATCTCTATCCGTTCTCAAATGGCGTATTTTTTACTAGTTTTTTTTCGATATTTTCCCTATATCTGTCATCAGCTTAGACCAATGACTTGACATAGCCCCAAAGAAAATAGTCTAGAGCCGTCAAAGAGTCAGCCAATCAACTAGGCCATTTATTGAGATAACATGCTCATCAAACTAATTCTTCAATAAATCGATTGTAATGTGTGCCGTATGGTTTGTGGCGCCGTCCTCTTGAAACCACATGTCTTCCAGGTCCATATCTGCCATTTCAGGGCAAAAATAGTCAGTCAGCATGGTGCGATAACGTTCACCATTCACGGTAACATGACAATGGATATAAGTGGATGAATCTGCGACTGGGAAGTGTTGGGTCGACCACAGCTTCTCTGATCATCGTTATATTATTGTTTCAGCCTAGGAGAAAATACTGAAGTAGTGGTCTCTCGGCTAAACAGAAGAAAGGCTGATTGGAATACATTTCGGTGCAAATTCTGCACGTCTGTCCCTTCAAGACCAGAAAAGGAAGTGGCAATGGAAGTGGAAGTGGAAAGCGGATCACGAAGGCCCTGAAAGACAAGGGGCAAACAAGGACCGACTTGATGGACCCCAGAGCTGGTTGGTCTAAGGAAGGACTGCAGAAAACTCTTCAACAGAGCAAAAGACACAAGTGCACCACACGATTGGGCCATATATAAGGCTGAGCTAAGAAAATATATAAGGGCGAGCTGAGAAAGGCTCAGAACAAATCCTGAGTAGAATTCTGCAGCTCCGTGGAGGATACATCTGAGGCCTCTAGGCTAAGGAAGATTCTGTCCTCGAGACCTATTACGGTGGGGTATATTCAGAAGTCAGAGAATGTATGAACTATGTCTAGTGAGGAATCACTAGAACCACTCGTTGATACACATTTCCCTGGAAATTCTCCAACGGACAACGTGGCGCCAGAAAAGGTTGTCACTGGCATGCATTCTGTTAGGGAAATAGTATCTGAGTCGAAAATCCTTTTGGGCGATAAGAAGTTTCGACTCCTTTAAGTCGCCATGCCCTGATGACATATCACCGGTTGAATTACAAGTTGTGACTGATAGACTGGTTCCCTGACTTAGGGAGATATACTCTGCTTGTATCAGAATGTCATATATACCTGTGTGATGGAGGGACACGAAGGTCATTTTCACTCCGAAAGTAGGAAAACCCTACCACACGAAGACGAAAAATTATCGTCCTATAAATCCGTCATCCTTTATGCTGATGACTTTTGAGAGGTTGATAGAAACATATCTTAGGACAAAAATACCTGGAGATCGCCTGTCGAAGCAGCAGCAAACATGTAGTAAAGGCAAATACACTGAAACAGCGCTTCACGACCTAGTCGGCCACATAGAGGGTGTTTTGCTGGACTGGAAATTGAACTTTAAATCAACATTTTGGAAAGGGCAAGGAAGGCAACTCTTGCCCTAATCATCTGCAAGAGAGCCATTGGCAAAAGTTGGGGGTTTAGACCGCGTATCATGCATTGGGTATATACTGCAGTTGTCAGACCTATAATGCTATATGGTGTTGTGGTCTAGTGGACGGCGCTTCAAAAGTCCAACTTCTGCTCAATACTTAACCGGATCCAAATGATGGCTTGTTTGTACATCGCAGCCGCACTGAGGACAACACCATCTGATGCACTGAATTTAATGGTACATCTTATGTCTCTGGACATTACGGTTTCCCAAATTTCAGCGACCACTGCCGTGAGGTTAAGGAAGCTTTCTCATTGGTCATGTGGCGGCTACGGACACTGTGTTATCCTTGATACAAAATCCGATGTTCCAGGCAGTGTGGATTACACCCTACCTGAGCCGCTTTTTGATTGTACCACTATTGTACCACTATTTCTGATAGAACCGATTGGAACTACGATATCCCTGGTAACTGAAGTTACATAGACGGATGGTTCCAAACTAAAAGACCAGGTGGGCTTTGGGGTGTACTCTAAAGATCTAGAATTGGTCATATCGTGAATATACCCGATCACTGCAGTGTGTTTAAAGCGGAGATCCGTGCAATTAGGCAAGTGGTGGAAAGGCTAAGATATAATGTCATAACGACGATTGACAGAAATATCTTCTCAGACAGCCAGGCAGTCATTAAATCCCTGGAGAACGTATTTCTGAATACAAAAACCGCCCTCGACTGTCGCAGATGACTCAACAAGATGGCTGAACAGTTCAAAATTCACCTTTTCTGGGAGCCGGGCCACAGATATATCCTAGGGTATTGTAAAGCGGATGAGCTTACGAGACTAGAAACTACCTTACACATTCCAGGGATACTGGAATCTGTGGTTGTTCCTCTAGCGACATGTAAGCTAAGTTTTCAGGACCCTACTCGAAGGACAACGAAAGATAGATGGTCACAAAGAGCGGGCTGTGAGCATTCCAAAACTATGTGGCCTCATCTAGACTTGAAGAGTTCTACTGCTTTGCTATTAGTGGCCAGAATAGACGTCTCAGTCATTGTGTCCGTCATGACAGGTCATTTTCTAACCGGAAAACATGCTGACAGCTGTTGTGACATCGAAGAAGAAGAGATTATAGACAACCTTCTGTGTGTGTGTACCGCACTAGCAGTCAATAAGAGTTCCAATTTAGATTCTCATTTCTTTGAGAACCTGTCTGATTTAGCAGATGTGAACATTTGCAAGTTATTGGGTTTTTAAAGCGATCTGGATGGTTCAACGGTAGGAACTAGACGACATCTTCCTTCTTCTGTTCCTGTGATATTGCAATAGACGAAAACGTCAAAGTGAGTCTGATGGCAGACTGCCACTTAAACCTAACCTAACCAAACATGACGATGGCCATGGTCGACGGAGAAATATAGTCCAATGATGCCGCCAGCATGCAAACCGCAACAAACAGTTACTTTCTGCGGATCAAGAGTTATTTCGTTAAGCACAAAAAATAGTCAGTGAGCATAGTGCGGTAACGTTCATCATTCACGGTATCATGACGATTGGCATCGGCGACGAAGAAGTATGGCCCAATGACGCCGTCGTCATGCAAACCGCAGCAAACAGTTATTTTTTGTGGATGAAATTTTGATTCTTGAAGCAGAAAAGTAATAGGTGAACATGGTGCAGTAACATTCACTATTCACGGTAACATGACGATGGGCATCGGCGACGAAGAAGTATGGCCCAATGACGCCATCGGCATGCAAACCGCAACAAACCGTTATATTTTGGGGATGAAGTGTGAATACGTGAAGCAAAAAAATAGTCAGTGAGCATGGTGCGGTAACATTCACCATTCACGGTATCATGACGATTTGCAACGTCGACGAAGAAGTATGGCCCAATGACGCCGTCGGCATGCAAACCGCAACAAACAGTTATTTTTTAGACGAAGTTTTGATTCGTTAAGCACAACAATAGGCAGTGAGCATGGTGCGGTAACATTCACCATTCACGGTGTCATGACGATTGGCATCGTCGACGAAGAAGTATGGCCCAATGACGCCGTCCGCATGCAAACCGTAAAAAACAGTTATTTTTCGTGGACGCAAGAAAAATTATTTTGTGTTGAGCCATGAAACACTTGTGTATTTTCACCTACATTATCATATTTTGATTATTGACGAATCCATTAAGCCAAAAATTAAATTTCAAGGTTTTTTGAATGAAATGGTCTGCAAAATTACAATTCAAACGGCACAGGACCACACCACACAGGCTGCAACATTGAGTTCCAATTTGTGTGGTGTTCATTGCTGTCATGAGAAGCTTAGCTGCGGTAGCGGATAGTGGAATGCTTTATACGAAGTAGCTACAACGGCAGTCAAAGACAATCATCGGTATCGAGCGGAGAGTCTCAGTGAGAGGCCAGGTGGCACCGGCCCCTGTACAAATACTGAGTGCCTATGATGCTCGATATGGAAAGGCGAGTTAATGGCGCCTTTAAATAACCAACGGCCACCGTGGGTATCGGTCATTTGGACCGGAACGAACTTGCTCACACAGAACCTTGGCGAAAATCGCCACATCCACATGAAAATGTGGCTACAACAAAAATAACAACAACAATTCAAACTATGAAGCAATTTCATTCAAAAATGTAATAGCTTTCCTTACCACCCACCGTCTCCCAAAAAAAAAAGTTTTTTTAATTACGAAAATTGCTTTACCCATAGAAACACTTGCCAAAATTTAAAGACATTTACAAGAGTATTATGGAAATCTCTGTAAGCTTACAGGCATTAAGACAAACGTCTCTAAATTTTAGCTAGTTTTTCGATGGGTAAAACATGCAGTGGGTTAAAGAGTTTCGAATGCTGTTGAAGACCACACACCCACACGCACCATTGAAGCGACTACGATTCAAGCAAGTATTCATACATCATAACAAACCCTTCAACAAACTTTTTTCCTTTGGCAACCGTTGAACATAATGCTAGAAAAAATGTGTGCGAATGCAATTGACAGGAAATCAAAAAATCATCAAAATTTTTTACCGCCTTACTTTCAATGAAGCTTTTGTGCGATTTTTCCACACAAATGCCATGAAGCGAGATGAGTTGCTCTCAATGGATCTCCTTGTGTTGGCGGCATCAATTGCCGATAGGGAAGTTTTTTCACTTAAAGTCTCTTTAGGTGTGTTGGAGCATACAAACAGATAAGGTTTTAATAAATTTCCCAGACGTAATTGTGTGTGTGTGGGGGGGGGGGGGAGATTTTCTGCTACAATAATTTTCCAGAAATATGAAATTAACCTTTTTTAACCTTTTAGCTGCCAAAGTTACTTGCTCCATTTTTAGGTTCAGCTCTATTTATTGCTGTCTCTATATATTAATTATCAATATTCGAGGACGTGAAGGACTCTTCATAAAAAAAAAACACTTGAAAACCAGAACAATTTTTGGATGCAAGGTGTTTTTTCAAGTGCTTTTTTCCATGCTTATTTTTGGATAGCTACTTTTACATGTTACCTAGACGTGGGGAATCTGTGTGTTGTGTGGCACGTGCTCATCCATCCATTCATCGAACCATGACTGAGTGACAACAGCAACAAAACAAAAGCGCCAACAAAAATATTCCCAGCCGTGTTGTGGCCATTTGGGCGGTAAAAGGTATTTTAAACGCAAAACACAAACATCCAGATTTGATGTTACGCATGTTAGAGAATGTTTAAGAAAAAAAATTTAAATGAATAAAATGTTAATGATAAATTAAATTAAATGAAATGAAATCCTCCGCTTGTCGCAAAGAATGCAGAGACACATAATCCAGACGATTTAAAAAATGCTCTCTCAAAGAAGGACAGCTGCTATCAAAAGAGCGATAGAATTTTTGGTGGTTGAAATATTTTTCTATCGCTGAGTTTCAATTGCCCAACCATAATAGACATTGACGACAAATGTCAATAGGTTTACATTTAAGATGTATCAGCGTGTCGCATATATTGGGTTGCCCAAAAAGTAATTGCGGATTTTTCATATAGTCGGCGTTGACAAATTTCATTCATTTCTAAGTTTTATTAAAAATGCATTTACTTTCTTTTAAAAAATCCGCAATTACTTTTTGGGCAACCCTTTATTTGTGGGACGGAGGAACACAAAAGTCATTTTCAATCCAAAAGCAGTAAAACCTTACCACACGAAGGAATTGCATCCTACGGATTCAACAAGTTGAAACTGAAGGTGTATAGAAGCGATGGGTTTGGGGAATCAGGAGACTACTCAGCAGTTGTTGCTGAAAACTAGCCTGAGGAACTATCGACCACATCGCTAAAGTCTGGCGGATAGCAGGAGACTGAAATTCCCCCTGTCTCAATCGAATAGGAGGGGAAGGCATCGAAACGGGACCTGACAAGCCCTGTGTGAGTTGGTCACAAAGTTGGACTGGGCTCGAGGTGTACGCCAGCGAGGAAGCACGAAACTCAACAACTATTTCGACATCAGCCACAAGTGAAGCATCTAAGGAAGAATCATCCACACCTTAAGTGTCCAGTGTCCTGTGGAGGAGTGGTTCCACTGCTTTCTCATCTACCCCAGATGCGTACGGAAGCTCATCATGGCAAGATCTAACGAATCTTGTGAGGATGAACTTCTGGTAGAATCAGAAGACGAGGCTAACACAAAAGTGGTGGAAGTTCTGAATCCTGACTATGATTCGGTTTCTGCAGATAAATCTCCACCATTGTAAGGCCGCTTCGGCAGCACTAAATGTCCTCCTGATGGCAGGGGGATTCGACTTGGTTCTTATCCAGGAGCCATGGGTGTGTGGAGAAATGGTTAGTGGACTAGGAACACCGGGATTTAAAATACTCAAGGGTCTGGGGAATGGGAGATACAGAACCTGCATTCTTACAAAGAGTAGTCAAAATGTTTTTCTTTCTCCGTCGCATAGCACAGAAGATTTAGCAGTAGCCGGCCTTGAAATATTGGGTTGCCCAAAAAGTAATTGCGGATTTTTTTAAAAGAAAGTAAATGCATTTTTAATAAAACTTAGAATTAACTTTAATCAAATATATTTTTTTTAACCTTTTTTTTCTAAAGCAAGCTAAAAGTAACAGCTGATAACTGACAGAAGAAAGAATGCAATTACAGAGTCACAAGCTGTGAAAAAATTTGTCAACGCCGACTATATGAAAAATCCGCAATTACTTTTTGGGCAACCCACCTCATTACTGGCTGGCTTCCCCATATATGGCACACGATTCAGAGATGCCGCCTTCAAGTCTTAAAGATGCAGATTGAAACCGGGAAAAAACCTCATCGTAGGTAGTGATGCTAATGCACATCATCAGATATGGAGAAGTTCGAATGTCAACGAAAGGGGTGAGCTGCCAATCGAATCTTCTTCCTAAATAGAAAAATCAATTTGTGTTTGTTTGTAGGTTTGTTTGTTTGTTTATGTGTTCCTTATAGACTCAGAAACGGCTGAACCGATTTTCTTGAAATTTTCACAGATGGTGCATAATGACCCCGTGGTGAAAATAGGGTACTATATTTTTTGATATCTGAAAGGGGGGGCGGACCCTCCCCCTTACCCTAATTTCCAGATCTCCGAGATGGGTGGTGTGATTTAAGCGAAATTTTGTGTGCTCTCATATAGTACACTAAAAAATAAAATTGGTATCCAAATTTCGGATGGGGTACCTAGGGGGGCCGCCCCACCCTAAAACCTACCAAACATATATTTAGACCAATCACGATAATATGGGACTCAAATGAAAGGTATTTAGGATAAGAAAACATATCTGATATCCAATTGTCGGACCAAGTGTTGGGGGGGCCGCCTCTCCCCAAAAACATCCCCAAAGCGGACAAATTTACGACCATAGCCATATGGGGCTCAAATGAAAGGTCTTTGAGATAAAGGCACGAATCTGAAATCAATATTCGAGAAAAGTGTCTATGGGGTCACCTCCCCCCACTACACCACCCAAATAGGAAGTATTTGCTGTTTATTGCAATATGAGACTCAAATAAGAGCATTTTTGGAGTAGAACACGAATCCGATATATATTTTTAAGGCCAACTCACTGAGTCCCCCAAAACACCCCCAAGCCGGTCATGTTTGCCGACTATGGAAATATAGGCCTTAAATTAAAGGTATTTGGGAGTAGACCACTTATCTGATATCAACATTAGGGACCAACTGTCTAGGGCACATCTAACCACTATAATAACCTCCAAACAGGACGTATTTGCACACCAAGACAATTTTGGTCTTAAAGAGAGTGGAAATAAATATTTTTAGTTTTTAGGGCCAATACCCCAAACCGGACATGTTTGCAGACTTGTGCAATAAGGAGTTTAAATGAGATTAGAAAACAAATTTGATATCCAATTTTGAGGACAATGGCAATATGGGGTTCAAGTAAATGATATATAGATATATGAGAATAGAGCACGCCAATCCCCAAAACAACCCTAAATCCGGCATATTTACCGATCTTGTCAATGTGGAGCTTAAATGAAAGGTATTGGGGGGTAGAGCAAGAACTGATACCCAATTTTGGGACCAATTTTCTGGGGGTCTACCCCTTTCCCAAAATATCCCACAAACAGCTATTTTTTAATGGTCATAGCAATATGGGGCTCAAATAAAGATATTTCGGAGTAGAATGTAGGACCATGTATTTAGGCATCACCCCTTCCCCAAAACACCCCCAAAGGGTATCATTTGTTCGACCATGCCAACATGTTCAAATGAAAGGTATTTGAGATTAGAAAAGGAATTCGATAACTTATTGGTTGCCCAAAAAGTAATTGTCGGTAATATAGTACTAATATAGTCGGCGTTGACAAATTTTTTCAACGGCTTGTGACTCTGTAATAGCATTCTTTCTTCTGTCAGTTATCAGCTGTTACTTTTAGCTTGCTTTAGAAAAAAAGTGCGCGAAATTTTGTTTACATTTGTTTGTTTGGCGTCAATTTTAATATGGGTACCACATGTATTGAAAGAAATTCATTTAACAAACCGAATCAACGCTTGTGATATGCACCTTAAACGTAATGAATTCAATCCGTTTTTAAAACGAATCATAACTGGAGATGAAAAATGGATTGTTAACGACAACGTTAGTCGAAAACGATCATGGTCCAAGCATGGTGAACCAGCTCAAACCACTTCAAAGGCTGATATCCACCAAAAGAAGGTTATGCTGTCTGTTTGGTGGGATTGGAAGGGTGTGGTATATTTTGCGCTGCTTCCAAAGAACCAAACGATTAATTCGGATGTTTACTGTCAACAATTGGACAAATTGAATACAGCCATCAAGGAGAAGCGACCAGAATTGGTCAATCGTATCTTTGGTCACTCGCCAAAAACTGAGTGAGCTTGACTGGGAACTTTCGATACATCCACCATATAGCCCTGACCTTGCACCATCAGACTACCATTTATTTCGATCTTTGCAGAACTCCTTAAATGGTAAAACTTTCGGCAATGATGAGGCTATAAAATCGCACTTGGTTCAGTTTTTTGCAGATAAAGGTCAGAAGTTCTATGAGCGTGGAATACTAAATTTGCCAGGAAGATGGCAAAAGGTTATCGAACAAAATGGCAATTATATATTTGATAAAAGTTCATTCTAAGTTTTATTAAAAATGCATTTACTTTCTTTTAAAAAATCTGTAATTACTTTTTAGGCAACCCAATATTTTGGGGCCATGTGTTTTGGGGGACCCCTCATCGTGTAAACTCCCCTAAACCAATGACAATATAGGGTTTAAATAAATGGTATATGAAAGAAGAGCACGATGCTGATATTTTTTCAGGATGGTCCACCTCACCCCAGAAAACATCCCAAATCAGATATCATGAGAATATCGGGCTAAAATAAAATATTTTAAGAATGGAGTACACGTTGCATCCATACTTAAATTCGTAGACCATAAAAATGTTAATCTGATTTGAAGAAAATACCACAGAAGTGGTCCCTCTCTTACACTATACGAGACACTGATACTACCCGTGTTCTGAGGTATGGGTACTTGTGAAAGTGTACGAGAAAGTGCATGGAGTACTTGAGAGAAAGATTCTTCATAAAATATATGGACCAGTTTGCGTTAATGGAGAATATAGGCGTCGTATGAACCACGAGATGCATGACGACATAGTTACACGTATCAAAATACAACGGTTGCGTTGGCTTGGTCATGTTGTCAGAATGGATGAAGAAACTCCAGCAAAGAAGTCTTTTGATTTCAAACACGGTGGTACATGCAAATCGGAAGACCAAAAGGCCGATGTAAAGATCAAGTGGTGGGAGACGAAACTTAGTGTCGGAGATTTTAGAATGAGCGCAGAATAGCGAGGCACTTGGAACGCTATTCTACGATCGGCTAGTGGAACAAATGTTCTGTCATAGCCAATATAGTAAAAGTCAGTAGTTCTTCGGCTAAACAGAAGAAAAACTTACTTTACTTTAATTGTCTATGACAGAACATTTGTTCCTCTAGCCGAATGTAGAATAGTAGAAGAAAGGCGGATTGGGATAAATTTCGGCACATACTATGCACGTTTGTCTCTCCTAGACCAGAAAAGGAAGTAGGAACTGCGGACGATATGGACATAATGGTCAAGCGGATCACGGAGGTTCTGAATGACTCTCTTGTATCAAAATGTCCTAGTGCCAAGCCAATACAAGGGCGAGCTGAGAAAGGCTCAGAACAAATCCTGGGTGGAATTCTGCAACTCAGTAAAGGATACATAAGAAGCCTCAAGGCTAAGAAAGATTCTGTCCTCGAGACCTAATACCTCTTCAGAAGTCAGAGAATGTAAGGACAACATACAACTTATTGTTACACATTTCCGGGGAAAATCTCCAACGGACAACGTGGCGCCAGAAAAGGTTGTCACTGGTATGCATTAGTCGAAGGTTATTAGGGAAATTGTGTGTAAGCCGAAAATCCTTTGGCGATAAGAATTTTCGATTTCTTTAAATCGCCAGGTCCTGATGATGTATCACCAGTTGAATTACAAGTTGTGACTGATAGACTGGTTATTTGGCTTAGGGAGATATTGTATCAGAATGTCATATATACCAGTGGGATGGAGGGACACGAAGGTCATTTTTATTCCAAAAGCAGGAATACCTTACCACATGAAAGCGAAAGATTTTTGTCCTATTAGTCTGCCATCCTTTATGCTGACGACTCTTGAGAGGTTGATAGAAACATATTGGGTTGCCCAAAAAGTAATTGCGGATTTTTTAAAAGAAAGTAAATGCATTTTTGATAAAACCTACATAGAGGGCACAATGGTAGCATTTCTTGGCATTGAAGGGGCTTTCAATAATGTAAAACTGACATCAATCATAAAGTGTCTAGAGTATCTAAGCATCAATACTACTGTAAGAAAATGTATTATTAACTTACTGGTTAAAAGATGCATTTCGGCAGGCTTGGGATCTGTAGATCTAAGCAGGTGTTCTGTCTCCTATACTTACAAATATAGCCATTAACAATATTTGATTGCCTCTGTAAGACAAGGAGTAAAAGTGAGCTGATGATGTGGCTCTCTTAGAGATATACATCAAAAAACCCTAAGTACGACAGCGAATTGGGCTACCAAAGTAATCTAGGCGTTCATCCGTAAAAGGCAGTCCTAAAGAAAGTCCTACCGACCATTTCGCTGTTCCACAATGATGCATGCGCATTCGTCGCCCACTCCCTTAACTCGAACTGCGTCAACCCGAAAGGCTTCGGGTTAACCAAGTTTATTGACGGCAGTCCTCTGGCCTTCATCGCCAAATCGTCTGCCCATCATTCATTTCCCCTTACTCCGTTATGGCCCGGCACCCTAAAGATGCAGATTTTGCCATCCTCAGAGAAGGCGTTAATCTCCTACTTACACAGCAAGACTGTTCGTGACCTTACCGTCCTGGTTGTTATTGCCCTTATGGCAATTTTACTGCCGGTAAAAATGTTCAAACTCTACGTCCTCGCGTTAGCACCACACCACTTCACGCATTCCGTGAATTACCCGGATCTCCGCCTGCAGGACCGTATTATGGTCAGGCAGTCTAAAACAGATCTCAGTCCCTGGGTTCTCAATGTAAACCCCCAGGCCCACCCTATCCTCTAGTTTTGATCAATCTGTGTAACATGATCTTCCAGATGACAATACAAGGGTTCCGTCAATTCAATACTGTGCCGATGGCAGCAGTGCCTCGCATTCGACTTCAAGGTTCATCTCCGATCGGAAACCTCTTCCCTTCCTACCAGGTTTCCTATCGTCGCCTCGTTTATACCGAGATAGTGTGACCTACTCCTTTCCTCAATCCATTCTTTTATCGCCTTAAGTCTCATAGCCGCAGTGGCTGCCTCGCACTTAATCTGTATGTCTATGGGTCGGATATCTAGAATAGTCCCCAGTGCTCTAGTGGGCGTGGTCCTCATCGCTCCGCCTATGCCAAGACTGGTCCTGTCAAGACAATTAGCCAACCGCTGGAGTCTGTATTAAGTAAGTGGTGGAATGACTTCTCAGATAGCCAAGCAACCATTAAATCTCTGGAAAACATATTGGGTTGCCCCAAATGTAATTGCGGATTTTTCATATAGTCGGCATTGACAAATTTTTTCACAGCTTGTGACTCTGTAATTGCATTCTTACTTCTGTCAGTTATCAGCTGTTACTTTTAGCTTGCTTTAGAAAAAAATGTAAAAAAGTATATTTGATTAAAGTTCATTCTAAGTTGTATTAAAAATGCATTTACTTTCTTTTAAAAAAATCCGCAATTACTTTTTGGGCAACCCAATATTTCTGAACCCTAAAACTGACCTCGACAGTCGCAGATCTTTCAACGATATGGCTGAACAGATCAAAATTCACCTGTTCTGGGCGCCGGGCCACAAATAAATCCCATACAAATGATAAAGAAGGCGATTTGCGAGACTAGGAACTACCTTCTACATACCAGAGGAACTGGATGTATGCTCTAAGGGTATGCCTCTAAGGGCAACGAATGAGACATGGACACTAGATGGGGGTAAACACTTCAAAATTATATGGCTCAATATGGACCTAAAGAGGTCTACCACTTTGCTCTAGAGTCATTGCTTCCGCAATGGCAGGTCCCTGTGTGATCACAAAACATGCTGCCAAACTGAAGATTACTAGTAACGACTTTTGCAGAAGTTGTAAGGCTGTCGAGGAAGAAGAGACAATAGAGCATCCGCTGTGAGTGTGTACCACACTGGTGGTCAGAAGGAGTTCCACTTTAGGTTCTCATTTCTTTGAGAATTTGACTAATTTAGCAGAAGTGAACATTTTTTTAAAGCGATATGGATGGTTCATTGGTAGGAACTAGAATACATCTTCCTTTTTCTGTTCCTGTGGTATCACAATGGACGTAAACTTTTAAGTGAGACAGATGAAAGACTGACACTTAAACCTAACCTGATCTACACCCTAAATAGAGTTATGCATTTTTACCTCCAATACACACAGAAGACAACAATGAACATTTGGGGTGATTTTGCAAACTCTGATAGACCCCAGATTGTTGATTTTGGTGTAAAATTTTTTGTGAAAAAATTCCAATTTTAAAATGAAACTGGCCAAAATTTTATATTGGGACGTAAATTGCATTTATTTCTTAGAAACGTTTGCATACTTTGGGGTGAGTTGGTTTTGAGGTAAATTTTCATTATGCAAAACACCCTTGATATGGGATCTTTTTATACCTATCGTCGGATCGGAGTTTTAAAGGCGAATATCGGCTAAAAATGTTTATGGGAGCTACATACAAATCTGGACCGATTTTGATGAAATTCTGCAAGTATATGGGGACGTCAAATAGAACATCTTTTGTTTGTAAAGAACGGAACAAAATTGTGGTTATTACGGCCTTTGGCACAGTTTGGTTTGTTGTCAATCTGAACATAAATGCAAAATTTCATCAAAATTGGTTCAGAAATGGATATAGCTCTTACATTGTACTTATAGTATAGGTGTAGGGTATTATACAGTCGGCACCGTCCGAATTTTATCCTTCCTTACTGGTTTTGTCCATAGGCAAGTCAGATACGAAGATGGGCTATATCGGACAATATCTTGATATATGCCTCATTTAGACGGATCTGCCAATTCAAGACCTAAGGCCCATTAAAGCCGCAATTGTTATCCGATTTCACAGAAACTTGGGACGGTGAGTTGTGTTAGGCCCCTCATCATCCCTATCAATACGACCCAGAGAGATGCAGAGTTGGACATTGCTGCCATATATACAGAGATCTCTCGATTTAAGTTCTTTGGCTTATAATAGGCGCATTTATTATCCGACTATGATGAAATTTGGAGCAGTGAGTTATGCTGGGCTCCTCTATATCCCTGTTAAATAGGGCTCAGATCGGTCTAGATTTAGACATAGCTGCCATACATACCGATCTCCAGATTTAAGGTTTTATGCCCATAAAAGATGCATTTATTGACCGATTTCGTTGAAATTTGCCACAATGAGTTTTGTTAGGCCCGCCGGCATTCGCACCGAATATGTTCAAGATCGGAATATATTTGAATATAGCTGTCTAATATACCAATCTCCCAATTTAAGTTCTTGTGCCCATAAAAGCAGCGTTTATTACCCGATTTCAATGAAATTTGTCACAGTGAGTTATATTAGGATTTTCGACATCAGTGCCGCATAAGGTTCAGATCGGCCTATATTTGGATATAGGTACCATATACATAATCCTATATCCCTATTTAAGTTCTTGATCCCACAAAAGGTGCATTTTTTAACTGAATACGCTGAAATTTGGTGCAATGAGTTTTATTTCGTAGAGCTTTTTATTTCCTTCCCGACTATGGTGGAGATCGAACTATTTTTATACCCTCCACCATAGGATGGGGGTATACTAATTTCGTCATTCTGTTTGTAACTACTCGAAATATTCGTCTGAGGTATATATATTTTTGATCGTCGCGATCTAGCCATGTCAGTCCGTCTGTCCGTCCGTCCGTCCGCCTGTCTATCCGTCCGTCTGTCCGTCCCTCTGTCCGTCGAAAGCACGCTAACTTTCGAAGGAGTAAAGCTAGCTGCATGAAATTTTGCACAAATACTTCTTATTAGTGTAGGTCGGTTGGGATTGTAAGTGGGCTATATCGGTCCATGTTTTGATATAGCTGCCATATAAACCGATCTTGGATATCGAGTTCTTGAGCCACTAGAGTGCGCAATTCTTATCCGGTGAAATTTTGCACGACGTGTTTTGTTATGATATCCAACAACTGTGCCAAGTATGGTTTAAATCGGTTCATAACCTAATATAGCTGTCATATAAACAGATCTTGGGTCTCGACTTCTTGAGCCTCTAGAGGGCCCAATTCTTATCCGATTTGAATGAAATTTTGCACGACGTGTTTTGTTATGATATCCAACAAATATGCCAAGTATGGTTTAAATCGGTTCATAACCTGATATAGCTGTCATATAAACCGATCTGGGGACTTGACTTCTTGAGCTTCTAGAGGGCGCAATTCCTATCCGATTGGAATGAAATTTTGCACGACGTGTTTCGTTATGATATCCAACAACTGTGCCAAGTATGGTTTAAATCGGTTCATAACCTGATATAGCCGTCATATAAAAAGATCTGGGGTCTTGACTTCTTGCGCCTCTAGAGTGCGCAATTCTTATCCGATTAGAATGATGTTTTGCACGACGTGTTTTGTTATGATATCCAACAACTGTGTCAAATAAGGTTCAAATCGGTTCATAACCTGATATAGCTGCCATATAAACCGATCTGGGATCTTGACTTCTTGAGCCTCTAGAGGTCGCAATTATTATCCGATTTGCCTGAAATTTTGTACAACGGATCCTCTTATGACCATCAACATACGTGTTTATTATGGTCTGAATCGGTCTATAGCCCGATACAGCTCCCATATAAATCGATCTCTCTATTTTACTTCTTGAGCCCCCAAAGGGCGCAATTCTTATTCGAATTGGCTAACATTTTACACAGGTCCTCCAAAATATAATTTAATTGTGGTCCAAACCGGACCATATCTAATAGAAAATCTTTTCTTATATCCTTTTTTGGCTGAGAAGAGATGCCGGGAAAAGAACTCGACAAATGTGATCCATAGTGTAGATTATATAAGATTCGGCCCGGCCGAACTTAGCACGCTTTTACTTGTTAGATAATGCAGTGATACCATGCTAAACAGTTTACCGTGTTTAATTCAAATGTGACCATTTTTCTTTATTGCTGCTATGGTTCATAAATTATGCATTTTTCACCGTATTATGACAAAAGGTGGATAATATATACAACCAAAGTTCGGCCCGGCCGAACTTATACTTGATTCTTTTTCAATTTGGAGCGTGTTTGTTTGGAAACCACTGTCATGGTGTTTATTTTGAGATTTGCTGTCGTTAGATATATTCTCATCAATAGATCTTCGGTCTCTTTGGTCTAGTTTGGGACTTAATTTTGGCTTCTGAGATTTAGATTTCTGTATATGTCCGTCCATACATCAAAGGCAAGATATTTTCACCAAGAACTTCGGAATGATTGTTGCTCGTTTCAGATAATTAATAGGTCATATCTGTTCATTTTGATATAAAGCGCCCAAACACACCGATTTGTCGATATATTGTTCTGAATCCCTTGGAGGGCTTGTGTCTCTTATCCGATTTTCGGAAAATGGTGCTTGGTTCAACTTTCAAATCATATCCTTGTGTAGATCTTTTAAAAACCTCTTCCTTTCTTCTTTTGATTTCTTCAGTATAATTTTTTTTTATGTGAACCAACAAAATGGCATCAGGGACCTCAATTTAAGCAATTTCAAATTTCACCTTACCCCCACCACATCGGGAATCAGTTAAACTTAAAGCTTAATTAAAATTTAATTACCCCAGCTTCAGTCTTGATACTCGCACACTGCACCATTAATAATAGACGACAACCACCTAAGGTATTTGGAACGGAAATGAAGAAAATTTGCTAAATGCCACGACTTAATTTGCTTGGCACGCTTAGCAAACAGCCCCATAAACTGATGTAGGACTCGACGCCAGGAAAGACATCATCAGACCTGAGCAAACACCAACAGGAGGAAGGCACACGTGATGATAATTACAAATTAACCCTTCATCCTTTTATCATGCTTGACAAAAAGCAAAAGAACGACAGTGTGAGTATCGTCCCATGGTGATGATGATGATGATGCTGTTGCTGACTTTTGTTATTTACTTTAGTTGCTGGTAGCAATCTGTTTTATTTATATTTGTCCCAGATTTCGAAAAAAGTTTTTTGGGGTTCCGCTTTTTTTCTGCTTCTGACTGCTGATTTGTTTTATACCATTCATTTGGTCGATTGGCAAACATTTTAGTGTCATCTCTTGAAAAGAAATTTCTAAATGTTTTGTTTTTATAGCCAGGCCACTATCGAATGGGTGTGTATACTAATTTTGTCATTCCATTTGTAATTAAATTAAAGACTGCTTTAAATATCTGTACTCCCCCTAACCATCTGACCAAAAAATATAGACCCTCGTAGGGGTGGGTAAATGGAAGCTTGCTCTCAGGTTCATAGAGTTGCATGGTGCGATGGTTTCTAAGACTCTCACCAATAAATAGAGGGATTGCCTTACTTGAGCTCGGGGAATAGTAGCCAGACAGGCTATACTGGATGATCCATGTCCTACGTTGCCAACGGTACATCTATTAAACTTAGGTGACCTGGTAAATATCCACCCCTAAGAGAACAAACAATGCCATTGTGGCTCCAAGAAACTTTGCTAATGTCGCAAAAACGGCTTGAAGTTGGCCGTTGTAAACAAGGGAGAAGCAGTGGGCTCCATACCTCGAAACATGTGGAGTGTTATATGGACTGTCATCGGAATATAATGGGTTGCCCAAAAAGTAATTGCGGATTTTTCATATAGTCGGCGTTGACAAATTTTTTCAACGGCTTGTGACTCTGTAATTGCATTCTTTCTTCTGTCAGTTATCAGCTGTTATTTTTAGCTTGCTTTAGAAAAAAAGTATATTTGATTAAAGTTCATTCTAAGTTTTATTAAAAATGCATTTACTTTCTTTTAAAAAATCCGCAATTACTTTATGGGCAACCCAGATTGTGACGACGCTTCAGATTGTGACGACGCAGAGTGGCATAAGGACGGCTTCAAACTTTTCAAATGTGACTTAAGCTACTATCTTTCTCGCAACACTGGTTTAAACAGCTGACGCATGTTTCGTGTTTTGTTTCACTGTCAAACATCTTCAGTTTGGTCTATAATTTAACCATGAATCGTCCTACAAACGAACAACGCTAGCAAATTATTGAATTTTATTACCAAAATGTGTGGTTTGTTAAGAAAGTTCATCGCGCGCATCTTCCAGTGAACGACGAAGCCCTTTTTTGGCTCAAAGGGTTCGTAAATAAGCAGAATTGTTGATTTTTGAGTGAAAATTTGCCAGAAGCATTGCAAGAACTACCAATGCATTCACAAAAAAGTCACAGTTTGGTGCGGTTTATGGGCTGGTGGCATCATTGGACCGTACTTCTTCAAAGATAATGCTAATCGTAACGAAACTGTGAATGGTGAGCGTTATCGTGAGGTGATATCCAACTGTTTTTTCCCAAAATGCAAGAGATTGACTTGCATGACATGGGGTTTCAACAAGACGGTGCCACATGCCAGACAGCACGCGTAACAATGGGCTTATTGAGTGGCGAGTTCGGTGAACATTTTATTTCGCGTTCGGGACCGCCCAATTGGCCGCCTAGATCGCGCTATTTAACGCCTTTAGGCTAATCTTTGTGGGGCTATGTTAAAGCTCATGTCAATACAGACAAGCCCGCTTCAATTGAAGCATTGGAAGACAACATTGATTTATTCGTGAGTTACCGGCCGAAATGTTGGAAAGAGTATGCCAATATTGAACTAAGCGGATGGACCATTTGAGTCACAGTCACTCTCAACATTTGCATGAAAATAATCTTCCAACTGCAAATTTTGCCCACGAACATTCCACTAAGGAACAGTGGCAAACTTCTCCCATATCAATGAGTGCAGTCCGATTCAAGTTTAACCTCAATGATAAGGGGCCTCCTTTTTATAGCAGAGTCCGAACGGCGTGCCGCAGTGCGACACCTCTTTGGAGAGAAGTTTTACATGGCATAGTACCTCACAAATGTTGCCAGCATTAGGAGGGGAAAAACCACCGCTGAAGATTTTTTCTGATGGTATCGCCAAGATTCGAACCCAGGCGTTCCGCGTCATAGGCGGACATGCTAACCTCTGCGCTACGGTGGCCTCCATATGGACCGTACTATCGATTCCAATAAAGATTTCATGAATTTTTCTGAATTTTTTGTGTTTTTTTTCTTCAAAAACTTTCCTATAGCTCTTAAAAAATTGCCCTTTAATTTTTGGGGATCAACGCTGTACTCACAGTTATAGTTGCACCCTTAAAAGGTCTGATGAATTTTGGCCTCGAGCAGCACTTGTATGGCACACGCATGGCGACTAACGAATCCATACTTGGAAGACAGGAAGATTGGTAGATTGAATGAGGTTAATGGTAAACGGAGACTTGATGTATTTGCACTTAACTCCTGCTGGCTGAAGACCACACACAAAAAGTCCAAGAAAGTCAGGCTTTAGTGACATTGGCGTTTTGGCTGCATTAGTGGAGGGTTTATGACGAATGGGCTACGAGTGACCATAATCCAATTGAGATTATGGTCATTTCCAGGGATCGACAGACTCGGATTACTACTAAACGGTCCAGGTGTTGGAAAGATCTAGACGTGAACTGGGTTTTTTATGTGGAAAGTTGTAGGGAGACTATATCAGCATTGTCTTTAGAGGACTTCAGGTGATATAGAAGTGGATGAGCACGGTGAACGATGTGCTCCTTGGCAGACGTTGAAAGGCTAAACCAAGTGAGGTCATGTAGTGCACCCTTGAGCTTGAGACAATGCGTTAGAACGCCAAGCGTCAGAGGAAGTGATTTCAAAGAGCCAGAAGCTCCAATGCTGAGGATCTGGTATCACGCCGAAACGATTACCTTAGCAATTTGAGGACATACAAGCGACTGTTGATTAGGAGCAAGAAGGATCACTTCCTCCCCCAAGTCTGCAAAGAGTCGAGATAGTGGAAAGTGTCTGCCAGCTTAGAAGCGGGAGGTCAGCTGTCATTGATGGTATGACTGGACAGATGTCTAAAAACATCTGGAAGACCATATCTGATCATGACGAGTTGATTCTCACACGATGTGACGAAGTAGGTTATTTCCCTCGTTCGTGAAAATGTGTTCCGGTCGTAGTCCTTCTAAAATCGCCCGATTAAGGAGCAAACCAAGATCATATCGAGACATCAGTCTTCTCCTCGTGCTTGCAAAATGTTGAAGACAATTTAATTGGCAAGATTTAGGGAGGGTTAGGAGGAGGGTACTTCTCCGTACCAGTTCGGCTTTCGAGAGGTAAAGAACAATGTGGATGACCGTATCCATGTGCAGGACTGTGTGAGCGAGTCAAACGTCATTGCCTTTCATGGCGTAGTGCCTTCACGAGGTCAGACGAAATAGAAGGTAATTGGGAGCTTTCTCCCCAGCATAGTTACTTCTGTGACAGAAGAGCTTGCATTTTTGGTGCTAGCGATACGGTTTGGTAGGATATTGGCCGCGGTTGCCCTCAGGGTCCATCTGCGCTCCATATATATGAAACCTAAGGATGGATCCTCTACTGAAACGCCTCGCTGAGTCCTTTAGAATCAGTGCATATGCGGATGACTTGCTCATCCTGGTTGAAGGAGATTTCAGACTTGTGCTGGAAACTCGCAGTGAGCAAGTCATAGGCATTGTGGCCAATAGAGCCATCATGTTGGTGTTGACGCCGGGAAGGACAAAACCGTGACAATGTTGCTCAAGGGCATCTTGAGGCGGAATCATCCACCCACGATTCGATCAGGAGGAGCTAACATTAAAAGCATAGCGCTCGTAAAATATATGGAAGTGACTGTTTCGAAGAGAATGGATTTCGTGGTTTATTTGGATCGGATGAAGGAGAGGATGACTGGAGTTGCCGGAATGGTTAAGCGTTTTCTGCGAAGTGATTGGGGTCTTATTCATATAAGGTAGTCTGTTTGTTGCTTGCGCAACTTATGGAGCACATGTGTGGCATGGAATTGCTGCGACAGTCCTTGGGCGAAAGAAGAACCACTCTTGTTAGATTGCTTGTCTGTGTATAGGGCAGCTGCACTACAGATATGGCTTGGCGTGTCCCCTCTGGCTTTGCTCATGAATTGGCTCACTGCTTCTGAGCTGGCAGATGGGAACGTTGGGCGGCTCAAAACACTTAATTTAGAGCATCTTGATGATAGATGGAAAACCAGAAGGACTACCAGTGACAATAGTCGGGTGACTTTATTCATGACGAACGTTCGTACTGGGCCGACCGAACTTTGCTACGGCCTTAGTCTGGGTTTCATGCAGACGGGACATGGCTCCTTAAATGCTTTTCTGCGTCAGAGGAACGTTCCTGCGGCTGATTGTGGGTGACTTGAGGACTGGAGGCATGAACTGATAGAATGCGCGTACTATGCAGACCTTAGAAATTTAGGCGCTATGAAGATTAGCGAGGCGATGTGGGATTTCAGTAAGACCCTCGAGGACAAAACGACTGTTGTACGGTTGGCCATCTTTTCCAGGAAAGTATTTATTAGGAGACTTAGGCGTCTAATGGAGGCGTTAATACACGCTAGATATCCATACCCTGCAACGCTTTCCGATCTTCCACGATGCTTGTGGTTGAAGGTTATAACCTGAGAGTCGTGAGAAGTTATGCCATCAAGACGAATCTTCTGAAAGTATGTTCCGCAAATCTTTCATTTGAGTTGCTAAAGAATGAGTCAGAAGAGCCCAGCAAGATCTTAGAATCGCCCAAGAATCGTGTGGACGAGTAAAAAATGAGTGTTTCGTAAGATGTTTAGAATACTCTTCTGGAAGACTTGCGAATATTATCAAATATTGGAATATTTATTAAATGTTGTACTAAAAGAGCTAAGCGTTATTCGCTTTAAAAATCTTAAAATGCACATCAAAATTAATTGCTCATCAAAAGTTGTTACGTTTTCGGAAAAACTAAAAAATTATTTAATATTTCATATCATCGTCATACAAGCCAAATGAGAAATCTGTTCAGTATTGTGGAAGTTGTCCTCTCAAAACAAGGCATCGAATAGCATAATTCAATACAAGTTCTAAACGCACCAGGCATGAAAATAAAAACAAACGCGAAAAGTTAACTCTGGCGATTTATAAACAAATGTTGCTGTACTGGCGCGATCGAGTGATTTTGTGCTGCGCATGACATGGCCTGGCATCTGCCTTGCCCATGTTGATGCTACGGACTTTGCCCATTGTTGATTCCCGTTGGCTTTGTGTTTAAGTTCTGTAATCCGTGAGGGTGGCCGTTTTTATTGTGAGTCCCATGTTGGCAATGATGAAGCCCAGTTGACAAAGCTAAAGTTCCGTTAATCCAAGACTGTGCCGCTGCCAGCAATGCTCACACTCGACCTCAAATGACGTTTCAGATATAAGATCGGAAACCTTTAACAGTCCTTCCAGGTTTCCTTTCATCGCCTTGATTTTACCACAATGGTGTGACCGGCTCCTATCCTCTATCCGTTCTCCCATCGCCTTAAGTCTCATAATCGCTGTGGCTAACTCAAGGGTGGGATATCTAGAATAACTTCCAGTGCCCTAGTGGGAGCGGTCCTCATTTCCCCGCCTATGCCAAAACAACATGTTCTCTGAACCAGGTCCACCCTATCCTCTATTCTAGCCCACCCTATCCATTCGTTTTACATGAACTTCCAGATGGTATTACCGCTCGACCTCTAGTATACAATGGGAAACCTCTTCCATTCCTGCCAGGCTTTCTAGAGCCACCTCGATTATTGAGTAATGGTGCGACCTGTTCCTATCCTGTTTTCATTCTCCCACCGCCTTACGTCGTAGTGACCGCAGTGATTTAGGGTGCCATATATTTGTCTCAAGCCGACTTTGACTATTCTCTCTTTGTTTTTATCTTCTATCCTTCATTCATGGACATGGCTTGGCATTGCCCAACAATCTACTGCTACTTGTGTTTCTATTTTGCTTCGATTTGTTTTATGCATCCACTTTATCACTGTCGCAATGGGAAATCATTCAATTTGGGCAATAAATGAAGTAATCCGAAAAAGGATTAAAGGGCAAACGAAGAAGATTCTGCCATGTTACGGTGATGATGAGACCAATAATACGAATGCCACTTGCAGAAACCTAAATGAATTAGTTTGGCATTGAGTGGGCAATTCGATTGAAGTTCCTTAGAAATATGTCTAGAAAAACATAAGGAAACAGCCGAAAGGTTTGATAGAGTGGCCAATTCCAATGAAATCGCATTAGGAAGGTTCCCAGAAAAATAGATGGCAACCGCTAAAGGAGAAGATTTTACTACAACTGCTAATGAAAAGATGTAATGAAGACATTGGAAAAGTCTAAGGTAGCAAAGTTTGTCTGCGTGAGCATATTTGGAGGTTCTCTTACAGCCGCTGTTGTACTTGCGTTATATTGGGTTGCCCAAAAAGTAATTGCGGATTTTTTAAAAGAAAGTAAATGCATTTTTAATAAAACTTAGAATGAACTTTAATCAAATATACTTTTTTTACACTTTTTTTCTAAAGCAAGCTAAAAGTAACAGCTGATAACTGACAGAAGAAAGAATGGAATTACAGAGTCACAAGCTGTGAAAAAATTTGTCAACGCCGACTATATGAAAAATCCGCAATTACTTTTTGGGCAACCCAATATATTGTTATAACATAATTCGGAATACTTGCAAAACGCGAGTTATATTGGTGAAGATAGATACGACCCAGCTGAGCAATATAGACACACTAGCTGACCCGGACCCACTCCGCTGCGCCTACTTTACTTTATATGGAAAAAAAGTTTCCTTGGAATATTTATTTTCGACAATTAAAGATCTTTTAGTGAAATACCATGCAGTTTAACAATATAAGTGCCTTTATCTGAATCTCATATGATCTTAATTGGTCTATGAATTTAAGTTTGGATGTAAGGTGTTCTCCATTCTTAAAATACTTCATTTCAGCCCGATATTCTCATGATATCTGATTTAGTGGTGTTTTCGGGGGAGAGGTGGTCCCCCAGATACTTGGCCCTGAAAAAATATCAGCATTGTAATAATCTTCTCTCAAATATCATTTATTTAAATCCCATATTGCCATTGGCTTAAGAGGAGTTTACAGGATGAGACGTCCCCCAAACACATGGCCCCAAAATAGGTTATCAAATTCATTTCCTAATCTCAAATAATCATTTAAACCCCATATCGGCATGGTCGAACAAATTTTCCCTTTGGGGGTGTTTTGGGAAAGGGGTGATGCCCTAAATACATGGTCCTACATTTGGATATCAAATTTGTATTCTACTCCCAAATACCTTTATTTGAGCCCCATATTGCGATAATCACTAAAAAATTGCTGTTTGTGGGTTACTTTGGAAAGGCGTAGACCCTCAGAAAATTGGTCCCAAAAAGGGGTATCAATTCTTGCTCTACCCCCCAAAACCTTTCATTTAAGCTCCACATTGACATGGTCGGTAAATTTGCCCGATTTAGGGGTGTTTTGGGATAGGGGTGGTCCCCCAAACACTAAGCCCGGAAGATATATCAGCAACGTGCTCTATTCTCATATATCTATACATCATTTATTTGAACCCCATATTGCCATTGCCCTCAAAATTGGATATCAAATTCGTTTTTTAATCTCATTTAAACTCCTTATTGCAAAAGTCATCAAATATATCCGGTTTGGGGTATTGGCCCTAAAAACTATGAATATTCCACTCTCTTTAAGACACAAATTATCTTGGTGAGCAAATACGTCCTATTTGGGGGTTATTATGGTGGTGGGACGTCCTCTAGACAGTTGGTCCCTAATGTTGATATCAGATACGTGGTCTACTCCAAAATACATTTCAATTGAAGCCCATATTTCCATAGTCAGCAAACATGACCGGCTTGGGGTGTTTTGAGGGATGGGCGGCCACTCAGTGGGTTGGCCTTGAAAATATATTTTGGATTCGTGTTTCACTTTAAAAACCCTTTTATTTGAGCCTCATATTGCAATAGTCAGAAAATACTTACTATTTGGGTGGTGTTGTGGGGGTGGGGTGGCCCCATAAACACTTTTCCCCAATATTGATATCAGATTCGTGTTTTACTTCCAATTACCTTTCATTTGAGCCCCATATTGCTGTGGTCGTAAATTTGTCTCCTTTGGGGGATGTGTTTGTTAAGAGACGGCCCCCAAACACTTGGTCATATATTTGGATATCAGATTCGTATTCTACACTTAAATAACTTTTATTTAAGCCGCATATTCCTGTGGTCAGTAAATAAGTCCTGTTTGGGGTTTGTTTTGGGAAAGGGGTGGACCCCAGATACATGGTCCCACATTTGGATATTACATTCGTATTCAACTCGCAAATACCTTTCATTTGAGTCCCATATTGCCATGGTCGATAAATAAGTCCGATTGAGGGGTGTTTTGGGGTTTGGGGTGGTCCCCCTAATACTTGGTCCGATAATTGGATATCAGATACTCTTCTTATCCTAAATACCTTTCATTTGAGTCGCATATTGTCGTGATTGGTCTAAATATATGTTTGGTAGGTTTTAGGGTGGGGCAGGCCCCCTAGGTACCCCATCCGAAATTTGGATACCAAATTTTTATTTTTAGGGTACCATATGAGAGCACACAAAATTTCGCTTAAATCGCACCACCAAATTTTTATTTTTAGGGTTCCCTATGAGAGCACACAAAATTTCGCTTAAATCCCACTACCCATCTCCGAGATCTGGTGTTTTTGAAAATTAGGGTAAGGGGAGGGTCCGCCCCCCCCCCCCAACCCCTTCAGATATCAAAAAATGTAGTACCCTATTTTCACCACGGGATCATTATGCACACTATGTGAAAATTTCAAGAAAATCGGTTCAGCCGTTTCTGAGTCTATAAGGAACACACAAACATACAAACAAACAAACAAACACAAATTGATTTTTATACCCTCCACCATAGGATGGGGGGTAACTACTCGAAATATCGTCTGAGACCCCATAAAGTATGTATATTCTTGATCGTCGCGACATTTTATGTCGATCTAGCCATGTCCGTCCGTCTGTCCGTCCGTCTGTCTGTCTGTCGAAAGCACGCTAACTTCCGAAGGAGTAAAGCTAGCCGCTTGAAATTTTGCACAAATACTTTTTATTAGTGTAGGTCGGTTGGTATTGTAAATGGGCCATATCGGTCCATGGTTTGATATAGCTGCCATATAAACCGATCTTGGGTTTTGACTTCTTGAGCCTCTAGAGGGCGCAATTCTCATCCGATTTGACTGAGATTTCCACATAGTGTTTTAGTATCACTTCTAACAACTGTGCTAAGTATGGTTAAAATCGGTCCATAACCTGGTATAGCTGCCATATAAACCGATCATGGGTCCTAACTTTTTGAGCCTCTAGAGAGCGTAATTCTTATCCGATTGGAATGAAATTTTGCACGACGTGTTTTGTTATGATATCCAACAACTGTGCCAAATCGGTTCATAACCTGATATAGCTGCCATATAAACCGATCTGGGATCTTGACTTCTTGAGCCTCTAGAGGTCGCAATTATTATCCGTTTTGATTGAAATTTTGTACAACGGATCCTCTCATGACCATCAACATACGTGTTTATTATGGTCTGAATCGGTCTATAGCCCGATACAGCTCCCATAGAAATCGATCTCTCTATTTTACTTCTTGAGCCCCCAAAGGGCGCAATTCTTATTCGAATTGGCTGACATTTTACACAGGTCTCCAACATATGATTTAATTGTGGTCCAAACCGGACCATATCTTGATATCGCTCTAATATCAGAGCAAATCT